>NW_024582075.1:6797060-6972054 GCF_017639235.1 Corvus kubaryi
GCTATGAAAACATTATCACAACGAGACAGCCGCCCACTTCCAAATATCGTTCAGTCCATTTAGGAAGAGGAGTCTCTCTGCCTGCGTGTGAGTCCTTTCCCCCGACTTGCAGCTTTTCCCGCAACTGCTTTCGAGGGTCCACTCTTGAAGATTTTTGGGGTACAATTTTAAGGTTGAGCCGTTCAGAAACAAAAACAGAGGCCCTTCTCCTTCCCTGGGAGCAAAGGGTCTTCATCATCTTCATCGTTAGTACTATCTCTGGGAGCATCTCTAGGAACTGAGGTTTTCTCCTTTCCCATTTGGAGCAAAAGTCCTCATCTGGTTCATCTCTACGGACTGAGGTTTTCTCCTTTCCCGTTTGGAGCAAAAGTCCTCATCTGGTTCATCTCTCCCTGTCCAAACTTCTCATGAAATTACAGCTGCGTCAGCATCTGCCTATCTCAGCGCAGGTGCTTTTGCTCACGAGTTGAACACTCCACCCCCCATATCTTCATGAAATTACAACAGGATACTCTGATATATCATAGCTTCACAACAGAATTTCAGCTTTAAGCATCTCCTCTCTCTCTTCCCTCAGGTTTTCAGCTCTTCACAGCAGTAAAAGGGTTAATCTCACCTCGGCCTTGCAGCTTTGCAGCTGGAATGTTGAATTTTTCTTATCGAAGTGGAGAGGGGGGAGAGCCGAGCCGCTCCGGCTGCCCACGGCAAGGCAGTGGGGGGGGGTTCCACGGCTGGAACAGGTCCATCGGCTTCAGGATGGCCGTGGCCCGGCCCGGCCTGGCCCAAGCAGGGCCTGGCCGGGCCCGCTGGCCCCCACACGGGGCCCGCAGCCACCTGTGCCAGCGCCGGAAACGAGAGAGAGCTTGGAGGGGGAGTTTGCCTATTCTTAAATGTGGATCACAGAGGTGATCACAACTTTAAGTGGCTTAGAGAATTGTCCATATTCAAACTGGCCAGCTGATAGGTTCTATCAGTTCCCAGAGAAAACTGTAAGCACCCCTTAGCAAGGACGTCCCTTCCGGGACTATGCTTGCTAACCTATGACACATGTATACATATCTCTGTGTATATATATACACAAATATATAAAAATACATATATGTGAATGTATAGTTATATATGTATTTTTAGAAGTTGAGCCATTTGATTTTATTGGAGGCAACAGTCCTTCTTAGAGTGCTCTTCTCATCAACAGTTTTGGGGTACCAAGCAACACACTGTGAACACGGAATAAAAGTGCAAATTCTCTTGTATCTAATCCCTGGCCAGGAAGGGTCCTCCTTCCCCTTCTCATACGGGATCACAATCACATTACAGTACCTGAAATGGGTCTCCCTATACTTGAAATTATCATCATCCAGGCCTAAGTTCTAATGTTTTCACTCACAACCTAGGTAATGAAATTAGGATAATGGTACTGGTTAGATGAAACAATCAGATGCCATTAGTCTTTCGGTTTTACCCAAACTGAGTTCTGTGAAATGTTTGAAGAGGGCAATACCTTGGCTGTTCAAGGATTGAGGCCAATGTCTCAGTTACATATTACTTCCTCACAAGAAGTGACATGTATTAAATCACAATTGTCTTAAATGTCATCATTTTTATTTGGTTTAATACTTTCAAGTTTTCCAATCAAAAGCCAAGAATAAATGTTACTGAAATTTTCCAGCTTACAAGTTATTTGTATTTACATCATGGTATTAAAGCAGTGAAATTCTGTATTATATGTAGTTTTTCCAAGACACACAAATCCTATTAAATAGTATTAGAAATTCTGGTATTTTTGCAATGGATTTGTTTGCCATTCTCTTTTTTCATTATAAAAACATGATGGCATGTAAAGACTCTCTTCCATCAAGCAGCAAAAAACGGTTGAATGTGCTTGAAATACTTGTGAGAAAACCATAATGAATAATGTTTGTAAAGGTGCAAATGAACGAACTGGTTGATTATTATATTATTCAGGTGTTTGCACACTTGGAGGCACAGCTTCCCAGGAAAAGAAGTTTTCCTTGAAATAATATCATGATTTGTTTTAGGTTATTTGATCATTCCATGGAAGGATTCAAAAACTGGGAGTTTATGACTACTCACTGCTGGAGTGAAAAAGCAGCGGGTGATTGGATCTTGGAAATCTGTGACACTCCATCTCAGCTGAGAAATTTCAAGACTCCAGGTAGGACTCTAACATTTATTTGGGCTCTGTGAATTCTGAAAAGTGCTTGCTGTTTTCCACCTTTTATTTACAGCTGGAATATCTGTAAATAAAATGTCTGGACCACACACTGGTTTTAGTGTGAAGCCATAGCTAGGAAGAGCATTATTCTAAATTTCAGTTATCAGTGCACTCTTCATTTTTATGTTACTGTTATATACCTTTTAAGACACATGGTTCACTTTTATTCTGGCTTATTTCTTTTTTTTTTTTTTAGATTAATTTCTCCCTAAAAAATTTAATATACAGATCAGCCTTACTCAACCACTGTTGATAGAATTGAATGAGAATTTTAATTCTGTATTTATAATCTGCTTTAGCTGTGTCATGTTCTGATAGCCAATCTCAACTTTTAAAATCAGCTTCTTTGTCCAGTCATCAAATCCTATTTTCTTATTGGCTGACTCAGTAGCCTGCATAACCTGATTTTAGTTTTTTAGGATAGTAAACCAGCAATCATAAGCCAAAATTTTGAAAAGCTTTTACACAATATGTGGTTAGTAAGTCCCTAATGAAGACCAAGATAATGTTTGAGTTTCAAAATTTCTGAGCAGGGAACAACTTGAAGACTCTGGTAACTTTTTACAGTTATCAGGCCAGTGTTATTCAAATGTTAGCTGTATAGTCATGTGGTTAACTTTAAGCACAGCATTTTGAAAATCTTGATTATCTTCACCTAGAGCTCTGCAAGAAAACCCAACATTGCCAGTGTTTTAAATTTTACTTTATCACCACTGATCACTTCTCACCATAGCTTTGCAGTCATGAAAGGTTCTTAGCCAAATGATGTTAAACACACCACTAAATGACAAGCAGAGTTTCCAGTATACTAAAAAGGGGTATGCACTAAATGTGTTTGGAAAAGCAGCCATAGACTATAAGCAAAACTGCCCAGGAATTCAAGAGGAGGTTTTGTGTTTGGGTTTCTTTTTACTTTTCAGTGCTTTAAAATTTAATAGAGGAGAGGTATTAAGCAGCAAATAAGTAATTTAATTTTAATCAGATTACTCAAAAGAGTTAAAAATCAAGTATTTTTAATTCCATTTTGCACTTGTTATTCCTGATGCATCCAGGAACATCTCTGGTGTGAAGGACAAGTTAGGGTAGCTCTTCACCTGTGTGTGTACCGGAACCCATTGGTTCATCCAGCAGGCATGAAGAACAACCACAGAGCAACACATTTCAGCTATTTCCCTCTTTTCTTCCCTGACACATGCCTTGCACTAAAAAAGAGGTAGCATGGAGCCATTTTGCAAACTTTTAATCTGGGCAATTCTCTAGACATATTTTACAGGCCTTTTACGTCATCAGGATGGTCTCAAAGTGGCCTGCTACATTTCCAGCTTTACAGTTCAAAGCCTGTTCCTGCACACTCCTGCACACTACAACTACATTTATGGTTGTATAGGTCTTACCAATTTATTGATTTCAATACTTTATAGATACTCTTCTCAGTGGAATTGATTTCCTTTCCTCCATCAGAACTAAGGCCTAAAGATGCAACTCTGGGAGAAAAGGCTCAGTAAGGCTAGGGGATTGGGAGAAAGTCGGTCTACAAAACTAAGGGGTGTGGAGGAAGCTGATATACTGCAAGAATCCTGCTGGAGAGCTTATTCTCTACTTTGTTTTAAGCACAATGCAGAACACTGCTTGAGACTAGTTTGGTTTTTACGTGCATTTGGTTTTCACAAGATGCAGTGTGGTTGTGAATTTGGATCCTGGTTCATTGTATACTGTCTAGTAATGTATCCCCCATCTTTCTAGAGCAGTGATTGCCCTCTGATGAAAGCTGTCCAGTAACTCTTCTGTTCAAAAAGATTTGGAAGTGCCTGCCATATATTAGTGGTGGATAAATTCAGCTGTTTGGGCATATCGGGATTAGTCTCTGCACTGAAGAGAACATGAAGTAAACAAAAGGTGCTTAAACATAATTTATGCCTGGTGCCTCTCCAGTTCATGGTGCCTCTTCAGTTTATCACCATAGCCTGCAGTTTATCACACTGATATCATCATCATGCCTGTTTCTTGTTTGTGTTCTGTGCATGTGTTTCTTAGCTCCTGAAAGATCTTACAATTAAGAGTTGCCATTAAATTAAAAAGAAAGACCCAATGTGTCATCATATCCCTGCAGTGGCAAGGTAATGCCATATCTGTTACCTGAAAAGAAATGCAGAGTCCAGTTCATAAAAGTAGTGCATGTAATTTCTACATTTAATTCTGTAGAGTTTATGGAGATGGACATATGTTTGCCATAAAACATTGTGATGTACCCTTTCTTCTATAAATACAATATGGGACCTTTGGTATACATCCGAAGTAAAAGCAGGGAAGGGATTATTCTAGCCAAACTAAATGATGGAATCAGCCAAAAATGGGGAAAGAAAGATTTTGGCTTAAATGTGCGTATTTTGTTTATTCATTATAAAAGTGTGCGTGTATGTATATATACTTAGTTATTGAAATATTTCATTGTGCAAATTAAACCCACCTTGAGGAAGACTTCATTTGCTTGCTGGCAAGTCACATGAATTTTTCTCCTCTTTATTTACTGAACTGTTCTTGCAAGGCAGCTAATCTCCTGAGAGACCCTACATTATTCTCCTTGCTGCTCTTTTGCTTTATATATGCATTCAGACTAACAATCCTTCCTGCGGTGATGGTAGTACAAGACCTTCTGTATGTGTAAAATGCAGACACAGTATGCTGTGCCTTAGGAGCATTTTTACCTGTGGTTGTTTGTAGTTGGTTCTTGTGAATACTTTTATCAGGGTTCTGGGAAAAAATATAAAACTTTGGGAAGTTGAGTGAGTTTTGCCTCATAATAAAAGATGAGGATAAAAAGATCTGAATAACTTAATAAAACACATTTTTATTGCATCCAGTGTATTATGGTTTATATGCTGTAGAAGTGGTTTAAAACACAAAAAAGGCAGGGACTGGACATGGAGAAGCTATATTTTAGAAAGGGATGTGATGACTGCATATCTGGTTAAAAATTATCTCCCTGTGTGACTTCTTTTTAAAAAAGAAAAGTGTCATTAAGGACACAGTTGGATCAGTCTAAAGAGTATTGAGATGTAACTTGATTCCCACACATCTTTAGAGGAAGAAAATACGTGATTTGGATCTTTTTAATCTAATGGGTCTTTAAGAGCTACCTGTCTGTGGGTAGGAGAAGACAAATTGAAAACAAGGTGTATGCAGTTTTACAGCCAAGGTAATTAGCCCGTAGTGTGGCAGCAGGTGTGGTAGACTTGTCAGCAGTTAATTTTTTAAATCAAGATCAAATGTCTCTTTAAAGAAAATTATAATTCAGATGTGAAAAGCTGAAAGCTACTGTGTGACACAACTGCCACATGATGTAGTCTCTGTCTGTAGTTTCTGCTCAAAAACTGAGTGTAGAGCAGAGGTTTCATATGAAGTGTAGAAATTTTTGTCTCAGAAGGAGGCTTGGCAAGAGACATAGATTCATAGAGGTAACATAGATTCCCATCTTTAGCCCTAGTATAAGCTATTTAAAAGAAATTTGTTTAAGATCTGTCAGGTAGTGTATTTGCTTATTGTTGCTTACTGCTAAAAGCATGCATGTACAAGGAGAGAGATGCTTGTCTTTGTCTTTGCCGTGTCAGTGGAGGTTACCAGATGACATTGGGAAAATACAGGAAATCACTTGTAAGGGTCAAATTAATTTGCTTGCACAGATTGAAAAAGTCCAAGTGAACGACATTTCAATTTATTGAGTATCATTAAAATTAAAGAAGAGGAAGATTGCTTGAATTTAATTTTACACAAAGTATAATACATTATTTTCTTGAGAAGAGTCATACCTGAATTACATTTCTCATTAAATAATAGCTCTCCTTGGAAAGAATTTTAACCACAGGCTCCAAAACAGGATCATTCAAATTCTCCCTGCTTCTCTAATTTCTCTTTGTTCTGATAAGAATTTGACATTTATAACGAGCTATTCCAGCACAGATTAACATAACCAAGACAATAGGATGATACCAAACTTAGGTTGCACCTTTTCAAGCAGGGATGTGGGTTTTATTTATCATTACTTTTAGGCATTATTTCAGGCCTGAGTGTTTTTGCTCTTTCTCCAAGTTAATTCACCTAGTAGTATAGAGAGAAAGATGGGGACTGAAAGTTCACCCTTTATGTTCTGACAGCATGAACTTGAAACACCTTTATCTTTTTATTCTTCCCCCAAAAAAACTTACCAGAAAGTCAGATAATGCTTCAGGTAGCCAGACAATTTTTTCTGTCTTCATTCAAATATTAAGAGGATAAAATGCTAATCATGATTGCAGACAATACAGTGATATATCTGCCAAATAACTGGCACAAATAAATTAGAAATTATGCTGGTTGAGTGGGAAACTGATGTTCTTCCACTGAGATTTTAAGAGAGGCTGTTTCTTGTTCATCAAGTTGTGTCCTACAAGTCAATGAAAGGTACTCTTATGTAATCCCTTTATTAAGTCAGAATTCTGAATACATCTACTTAGCTAACAGATCTCAAATTATAATTACCAGACAATTAATAATGTTCTGAGTGGAAGACGAAATCCAGAGCAAATCCACCTTATTGAGTACCATATACATATTCCAAATAACTGTATGCCCAGATGTTTTGTTTATTGTTTACATTGAGTTCAGCCCATGGTGCAAACCTTTGCTAAACCTACAAGAGATTTGCAATGAAAATACAGTGTAAAGATCTGATTGAAGAAAATAGCTTTCTCAGCGTATAGTAAAACAACTGTTTCACTTACTTGAAAGGCAGTGTCTTCCATACCTACTCATAACAACATGCTTAAAAGTGACATACTTTTGTAAGACACAGAAAAGAGAAGTAGTTCTGAAAACAGTTTTATAATACTTAACTTCCAGGAAAATTGAAAGAGTGGTCCTTAGTACTGTATGGAACATCCATCCAGCCTTACTCACCAAGAAATGATTTTTCCAAAGTGGAAAGAGTGCGCTCTAGTCCAGTTGAAGACCCTACAGAAGATTATACAACAGATGACTATTCAGGTGTGTACATTCATTTACTCTATTTGTGCATTTACTGAAACTTAATGGCTTTAAGGATGACCTGAGAACCTGCATGTGTAAAATGTTCAGTAAATTGGATTCTTCATTGAAAATGGGAAGTATTTGTTTCATAATTTTAAGTTAAGTGTTTGAGTTTGTATGCATAGAGCTATATATTTTTAAGCTACAATTAACATGCTATGAAGAATGCACTGTTTTGCATATAAGTATGTAAAGCTATATATACTTATGCACATATCAATATATATGGGAAGAACTTTATCTTCTACCTCTGTGTTGTTTCTCAGTGATCCCTAGAGAAGTTTTTCAGCCTTGTCATTAGACTTTAATAGAGCTAGATTTTTAGCACTGCAAAATAAGTCAAGTGGGCAGTTTGTTACATGTAATCCACCATTAGCAGTACCATGTGATGAATGTGAAGTGTATCTCTGGCCAGCAAAAAGGAGAACAAAGTTCAATTTAGTATTTTCTGTTATTCCATTCTCCTTTCATACATGTCAGTCCCACAGTCTCTATTTTAGATGGAGAGCTGCAGAACTCCTTGTTTTGGTAGGTAATGAAACACTACTATCTCTACTGTAAAGGTCACTAACTTCTTAAAGTTTTGTACGAAGCAAACTCTACACATTTCATTCAGGAGAGAGCAGTGATCCTGGAAGTTGCAACTTCACCCACAGTCATTGTTCACCTGCATAAAGGCAAGACTTGATGGTTCTCTCCTCCCATAGCAGGAAGGATCTATTTGAAAACTGTAAGAAAAAATTGATAGAATATCTTGAGTTGGAACAGATCCAACTGTTGGAACAGCATTATCAAGCCTAACATGAGTGCAGGTGAGATGGAAGACATGCGAATCAGTGGGTATTAGCTGAGGCTTTTGCAGCATGTAGCAGCACAGAGCATTGGGGCCCTGTTGTCTGGTTCCTTGGGTCATGGTAGCCACTTGGACCTTGGACCGGTTGATATCCACTCAGCAACCAGAGTAGCCACTGATCGTAATATTCATACTGATTTATGTTTTTATTTTATTTATGCTTTTTATAAGTTATTTTGCTAATCATTCCTAATTATGAATTACAGAAGCTTTCACACATTTCCAAATAAAACAAGGATGCCATACTTGTTAAAAAAGCTTGCCTTTTGTTTTTAAGTTTTGAATTGAAATCAAACAGGTATTCAGGAAACCTCCCAGTCCAGCCATCCAGGAGCCACTCTTGCAGTCATGCTCTCAACACTTGAGCTAGGACCAAGGCCCCTTCAGAGCTACACACCCCACACTCACACAGTCAGACCAGGTTTCCTTACTAGCTCGACCCTAGTTTTCCCATAGCAGAGTCTCAGACTTCCCAATACTTAGAATAATTTAATCTTGGTGCAGTAACTAAATAACAAAATAACAGCTTGAGCTGAGTGCCTCTGAGAAGGGACCCAGAACAAGGGAAACCCTGGGCTTTTATACCCTTACAGTTTAAGTGCATGGAAGTCTCAGTGTCTTTGGCTGTTGCTGTGTCTCTAAGTGTCTGGTCACCTGACCAGTACCACAGGTCTCCGTGTCCTTTTTTATGTGAAGTGTCTGCATGGCCTCTTGCTTGGAGCTTCTGCCACCCAGAGCTCAATCTCGAGCTCACACTGCAGGCAGCAAACCAAGCTACCTGTGCTAAATGTAGTCCTTAACACAGGAAAGCAAAGTAATCGCATTCTGCAATAAAATACTGTGTTTTAAGGTGTCCCAAGAACTAAATGAGAAGTTTTAATCCCTTTGGCCATCTGTATTCTGTTTTTACTACAGGTCCCTGCAATGCAGAATGCAGTAAAGTAGGGTGTGATGGGCCAGGACCAGATCATTGTACTGACTGTCTGCACTATTACTACAAATCTAAAAACAACACCAGGTAAGACAAAGAGAAAAAAACCTTCACTTCATTGATTTCTTGGTATATATCTTAACTTTCTTTCATTTTCTTTTCATTGCAGTCATGGATTTTCCCCTGACTTTAAAAAATTTTCTTTGGAGTTAAAAAAACCCCAAACTCTAGCTTACCAGAATTTATACTACAGCTTAGAAAAACCCTTCTCTGATTATATCCCCACCTCTTTTTTTTTCCCTAAGAGGCTCTCTCTGTATATGTATATATATATATATATATATATATATATATGTATGTAGACTCTCATGGCTACTATAGCTTAAGTGAACAGGACAGGAAGAAATGTAGATGGTCAAAAATTACACTGTAGACTGACAAGCCATCTGCTAGTGAGGTAGCATATGTGTAGGGACATAAATGCAAGACAGTCAGCTTGATGCAGTGCCTTGAAGGGTTGCATCTTAGTAAACACATGGTCCTTAGAAAAGCAATAATGCTGAGAAATACTTCTGCTTTGCAGTCATGGTCCAGGAATGTGGTGGCAGGTTATTTCATTAACAATTCTGCCTTCTCTTCCCTGCTGTCTGCAGGATCTGTGTTTCGACCTGCCCACCTGGTCACTACAATGCAGACAAGAAACGATGTAAAAAATGCTCACCCAATTGTGAAACCTGTGTTGGAGGCCAAAATGACCAGTGCATGACCTGTAAATCTGGCTACTACCTGAATGAAGTAACCAATAGCTGTATTACCAACTGCCCTGATGGGTTTTACCTGGATAAGAGTTAGTATTTCTTGTTGGTTTTGTATTGCGGGCTACAGAATTTGATCTGGGGAGGTTGCTGGGATGGTTATGAGCAGAAAAAGTATATGTTGATGCATATATCTCTTATCCTATTCCTTTTATTAAATTGTTGCCAAGTGTGATCAAGAATGTCCTGAATAATTTGCCTTTATTTTAAAAACCATACTTGTTGCAGGATGTCTTTTCAGCTGGGGATGGCTGGGAGTAACAGTAGCATAACTAGGGCAGCTCAAGAGCAAGTCAGTTGAAGGATAGAACAGGTTATCACTGCCTGGGAAAGGGACAGACAGCGCCCACATTCTGACCATGAGGAATTCCCCATTCAGCCAGATTATATGGCACCAGAAGTGAGAGCTGAGAAACTGGCCGTGGCCAGTGAATCAGAGCTCTAAGAAAAACAATTTCTTCAGATGTGACATGGTTGCAAATAATGTTTCTGACAGACCTAAGTACCTACAGAGTGATGTGACTGCCCAAGAGCAGTAATCCTCAGCCGTGATGGATACTGCCTTCAGCTTCCTCCTGTGATTGCCAAGTAGACTGTCCGTGTTTAATTTCCAGCTTTGGCTAACAAAAACACTTAGGCATGTATTCAAACATGCTTAAAACTGCAGTGACTTTTGTTGTCTTTAGACACTCCTTAGAAGATAAATGTGTTCTCAGGAGCTTTGTTCATCTAGGTACCTAACCTTTTGCTTTCTCCAGCATGAAGCTGTGTGTTTTTGAGAATTAGTAAAAACAGGTCTTACCTTAATTCTTCCATTTTCACTGTGCGAGAACTACAGTAAAGAGAACTCTTCTCCACATAAATTAAGATGCATAGATGAAAATTTAGGATTAAATGGGAAAATTAAGTTTTTCTTCTCAGAAGGGTATGTGTCCCTGCATGTCAAAAGACAACAGGGCTGAAGAGAGAGAGACATTTCTTAAATAAGGGATCTCTAGAGATAAAAAGGCGGGTGTTAAGTGATTTATGTATTTACTTTGTTAAGATCAGATCTGTTTATGCAGGTGTGTCTTTTAGCACCAAATCAGGAAGACAGGACAGACTGCTTGCATGGAAGGGGTAAGATTGCAGGACAGTCTCCAGAACACATGGCAATCATTATTGCATATCACTCCTATGTGAGAAGGTGTCTTTAGTCCATATTATAAATAGTGAATGTAAATTTTTAATGTTTCTGAAAAGTTTTTAATGGCTTCAAAACGTATTTTTCTCAGGGTGCAACTATAACTTCAAATGGATAGAAATGTTGTAAACCATTTGATATTTGATGGAAAAAGCTAGTAATAGGCAGAATTTTGCTATTTCAGTCTAGCTTGATGTTTTTGTCAAACTAGAAAGTCATGCAATACTATATTCACACAATTTTATCAAACAAAACTGACCAAGGTTTTCTGGGCTGTTTTCTTTTTTTCTCTTGTAGATAAGATTGTTTGTCGAAAATGTAGTGAAAACTGCAAGTCCTGTGTTGAATTCCAAATTTGCACAGAATGCAGACATGGCCTAAGGTAAGGAAAATATGGTTGTCTCTAAACGTAGTATCTGAAGAGGTGTATACAAGGCTGTAGATACACAATGAAGAACATCAGATAGCTATTTAACCTTGCATGGCCCTCATTTCATCTGTTCCAATGCTTTTTAGTCTTTAATAGTGTTCCTGTGTGCCAGTTTGGCTAACAACAGATTTTTTAGAAGGCCTTTCATTTCAGGTAACATAAAAGCCAGTCATATGGAAAACTGGCTTCTTCAAATTTTGACCTACACTGTCAGTCAAGGATTATTTTAGAAGTAGAGTAAATGAATTATATTCATCTTTCTGATTCATTCAATGTGGTAGTTAGAAATTATTTTCTTATCTTTACTGTATTTTGTCATGTATGCAGTCATTCACTTATCTCAAGTACCTGAGGCTCAATTCTATTACAGCATAGTGAACATGTATTTTAAACAGCAGTGGAGATTTTTTCTTCAGAGGAGAACTTAATTATTCTTGAAAATGATAGATAAAACATACAAAGCAGCAGTGCACATTTCAAGCTCCTTTATAAAGAATGACCTTTTGATCCAAGTAGCAAAGGTCAAAAATCTTATAATATCCATGACAGACTGTATGCTGGCTTAGGGCCACAAAAAAATATGAAGTCAATATTCAGTATCTGTAGGGATATTCTTTTGAATACAAGCATTGTGTTAATGTTTTAACGCTGAGGTTTCATGTTACATTAAAGTGAATTTTCATCTCTAAGTAAAAGGTGAATGTTTGCTTCTAGAACATCAATACCTGGATTCCTTTATTGAAATTGAAATATTAAAAAAAAATTTAAAACACAACTTTCATGTTTTCTTGGGCAATATTAGCAAATTGAGAGTAATTTTAAGTAAATTTTTTTTTTAAATGTGTGGGTATACCAGATAAGTGGAGCCTTTCAGGACATGCATTTCGTATTCCATAGTTGTTCAAAACTTCCTGCATTTTCTTGGCAGAGGTATCAACGAGCAGGGCCTTCCTTGGCTGGGTCTTGAGAGGCCTGGATTCCAGATCTTCTCCATTACTGGCCCATTAAATAAACTTGGGCAAATTATTTTCCCATCTGTAAAAACATGTTAATGCTATGTGTGTTGTAAAGCTCTTCAAGGTGTGTCACTGAGGAAAAATAAGGGAAAAGCAGGGGTTGTGAAAGTTCTGTTGAATTGCTAGTTTATTTTCTAAACTGAGACTGAATACACCTTTGAAAATTTTCAGCGGTGCTGAGCTTACCCGACTTTTGCTGCAATCTGTAAAAGCATGGTTAGCACTCAGAGTGATAAACCCCGGAGCTCATTGGCATTTTTAGAAAAAGTGTTAAATTGGATGAATGCTGAGGTTCTGCAGAAGATCGTAAACATGGCAGAGAAGTCTTAGTTTTAAAAATAAATAATTTCTAAACAAAACCTAAATGCTAACAAACTGCTATAGGCACCTTTTAACAGGAAAGCAATAAACAGCTACTTCGAGGAATGCATTAAAATGTCACTCTTTATGCTATTTTTTTTCCTCTGTTACTCACATTTTTGCGCTCTCTCTAAAGTGCCTGCAGGCAGAATACCTCCAGCTGGATTCTTGACAAATCTCACAAGCCACACAGACCTGGCATTCAGTTAACAAGTCCCTTAGCATTTTTTTATGCTGACCCTGTGCTAAATTCCTGATGGATAATTGCATTTTACATGCCTGAATTTTTAGTGCTGTTTGTCATTGTTAATTTTTTGTCTGTCCCCTATTACTTGGTAGTATTTACCAAGAGTTTGTAAACAGCTTCTTTACTTCACCATGGGCAAAAACTGCTTTGCATTCGCTCTTTAAGTGATTGGTGTCTCTAAATTTATAAAATATGCCCAGTGAAGGAAGCTGATGAATACTAGTATGTGTGTTGTTCTTTGGTTAAAAGAGAATTACTGGATTGTGCCCTATCTTGTTGTCCTCTGTTGTCGTTATGTGCCCTGTGCTTTTTTTCCTTTTTACAATAGTTTGCATGGCACCAGATGTGCTATCCGCTGTGAAGAAGGAAAATACCACAGTGGCAGAGAATGTGAACCATGCCACCGTTCCTGTGCAACATGTGCAGGTACCCCACTGACATTTGTCTACATAATTTTCATTCCATATGATTTTATTCCGCTGTGTCACAGTTACAGTATAACATGATTGTTTACATGTAAATCCTTCATTCTCTTACAGCTTTTAATTACATTTTAAATACGGCAAACTTCGTTCAGCTAGCATGGAAATCTACGTTTTTAATTGAAAGACTTCATATATTCCTTTCTTTTTCTTTCTTTTTCTTTTTTTTTTTAATTTTAGTAGAACTTAATATGATTTCCAGTAATGCCTTCCATTTTCTTCCAGGAATGGAATAGTGACGGTAGATTTTGTGGGAGCTTTAGAACTGCAATCATTTATTTCAGAAAAAGATACACTGAAATTATGTAACTGTTTATTCTGACAATGTACCTACCTTCTAACAATTTCTCTTTGGACTAAGGTGCTGGAATAGATGCCTGTATAAACTGCACACAGGGTTATTTTATGGAAGATGGAAGATGTGTGCAGTCCTGTAGTAGTGGTTATTACCTTGATCACTCCACTGAAAGCGGATACAAAAGCTGCAAAAGGTATGATCAGTGGCTAATACATCTGGCAGTATATCAGGCAGTATATTAATATATATAAATACTAGTATATTTGGCAGTATATTAGCTATTACTGTGTTGAAAATGATCATACTTACTAGAAGATAAAATACTGCTGACTCCAAAAAATACAAAAAAATTGTTGTTGTTATTATGATGATTATGATGATTTATATTCATATGGGTCTTATAAAAATATTTTTTCTGGTATATGTGTGTGACCTTCCCTTTAAAACAGCCTATAGTGAGAGTGGAAGTAGATTCGCACAGAAGCGTAAAATTTACAAATCTGACAGGGGATCTGTATTTCTTAATAGCAAACAAAAAAAATCAAACTATGGGTTTTTCATTGCAAGTTAATTACTATTTATAAAGACCATTTCATTTCTTCCACTACATAATCACATTTATTTCTAAACTACTGTCCAGAATAACTTCAAGTGGACAAATGGCTAGATAAATCTTGGACAAAGTTGTGCTGTGCAAGGAAGGAACATTTTTTTCTATTCCATTCTTTCTTAAACAAATATCATTTTTTGCCTTTTGGAATAATTTATCACTGACTCTGATCTGAGTTCAGGGCAGGAAGGGAATCACTGTGTGTTTCAGTGTATTCCACATAAAAGACAATTAATATGTAATGAAAATATGATGGAGCAAGATGAGTAATGAAGGGACTGGGCATCATGTCAGCCATTTATATTCTGTAGCTTTAGTTTGTGCCTTTCTGGCACATGTATGCACCATCAGCTTGATATTTTTGCTGATTATTTTTGCATAGTTTCAAAGCACTAGAATAATGCAGCTGCGTAGTAAAAAAGCTTGAATAGAAAGTTGTTGATGGAAAGAAGAAGGATGGAGTTGCAGGGGTAGTCAATTATTTATTTTGATAATTAGTACCAGTAATATTATAGTACCTGATACCTCTAGAAAGAACAAACGAGTCCTTTGCAATGCTAAAGAGGTCTCCTAGGAAGTCTTATATTTGGTGAGGCAGGAAGACCAACGCCTGCCATTGTCTCTTAGGTGCGATGCCAGCTGTTTGGATTGCAGTGGCCCAGGAGACAGAAACTGTACGAGCTGTCCAAGTGGCTATAACCTAGACACTGGTGTCTGTGTCGTTGGAACAGTGTGCAAGGATGGTGAGTGCAAGTCTCTGAAAAGGTCCATTTTATCACTGCCAGCTTCTTCTTTTACATGTATTGGGTTGGTTTGGCCTGCTTCTCTTCTTCTTTTAAGTAACATCTACATAACTTTTTAAATTATTCAGGTGTATGAAGAGGAGAAATTTGCATTTGCATGTATTAGCAAGATTAGTCACATCCACTTTACCTGAATTTTCCTAAAATAATTTTTCCCATTGCCAACAACCTACTTTTCCTTCCTTAGCAATTTTTCAAAAGCCATTGCTTTCAACAGATTTTTGTATGAGGACCCTAGAGTACTATTAATAGAACTACATTTATCTATCTCACCACTTTAAACTGTGAAAGTGCTGGTAAGTAAAAACAATTTAAAGTGCCTCCAGTATTGCTTGACTCGTGTGAAAGGGTAGTGAGAAAAAAAGAATTCTGAAATAGGGAGCATGCAATTTAGGGTGGAGATTTGAACTTCCTCCAAATTCCCTGTGGCAGCCAAGATAGCCTTCTTGTTGCATATGATTGGCTTAATTATTCACTAATATTAATTCCTTTTAAATGCCACAATTACAGAGACACTTAGTGCTTCCCTAAAAACGTTACCATGTGAATTACTTGTAAATAGAGCCCAACAAGTGCAATCCAACAGAAAAATCATATCAGAACAAAGTCTGGGAAGATATCTGACATCGGATATAGTAAAAGCTAACAATGACTCTTGGGTCCAGCTTATTTCCACTGGATTTACTAAGAGTTGACTTCAATGCCTTACAATCAACTCACTCTACAGGATTTGCATTTCTGTTGAGAATGTTTTACTCTTTTTCTGTGGTTTGATTGTTTTATTCTTTTAATTCATAAAAATTGAGAGCAAATTCCTTTGCTGTAAATACCACTGTATTCTAATTATTCTCTTTCTAATCTTTTTTTCCTTTTCATAAATGGATACCAATCATTTCCTGTCGGACCACACAATATCTCTTCCTGAAAAAAAAAAAATGCTGTTGACTGAAATTCCTTTTGATGGACCAAATTTCCTACTTGCTACCTGCTCCTGAATGGTCTCTTCAACCAAATCTGCATGTCTGACCAATTAAATCTTCTTCCATTGTACACGCCGTGCTCTCCAAACCTTCAACCTCCCCTCCTTCTCTTGCTGCTACCCTCTGGAAGCTACGGAAGAGTCCTGGGCCGAGGGAGGATTCTGTATGCTGGTGAAAAAGAACAATCTCTGCCAGAGGAAAGTACTTCAGCAATTGTGTTGCAGAACATGTAAACAAAAGGGGTGAACTGACACCTCCCAGCATCCTCCTCCTCCTGTAGACTTATAGATTAACCGTATTACTGAAAAAGGAAAAAAAAAAAGAAAAAGAAAAAGAAAGCAAGCCACCTTTCTCCCTCTCCCCCCTCCTTGTCTGGGGAGATGGCAAACTGTTCGTTGGAACTTAAATGGAAAAACTACAACACGCCTACCTTTCATAACTGGTTGTCTAGAGCTGAGCATCCAGGATCACAGAGTCAGTATTGTGTGACCAAAGCATTTGATGCCAAAATTAACATTTAACTCTTGATTTGATTTCCTGTCAACCTTAGGATTATTCCTGTTTTTTGAAGGTACTTTTTCTTCCCTTCTTTCCTGCTTCTTTCCACTTTGAGATGTTTAAAGAGTGTTTCAAGAATACAACACAAGTTTACATGGATTAAAACTAAACAATACAAAAAAATTTGCATTAGTCTTTTTTTGTGCTGTATGTATTGACAGGGGGAACTTGAGTTCCTGAGGGGATCAGAAACATCATTAGTGCAGGACTAAGTTCTGCCCCTTTTGTAACACTATTTTAAAAAAATGGAAAGTGAACATTTCTGCACACATTTCTTTCTTACTTCCTCTGCTGTATGCTGTTTTTTGTATCACATGCAGTATGTATATATGTTTGCCCAAAATGTGGTTTTGGTCATATAGATTTCATTTTTAGACAGGTGGCTTATTAACAGATATGCTAGGATTTTTATTTTATTTTTTTAAATTGTCAAAGCTATTTCAAATAAACATTAAAAAACCATTGTTCCTGTAATGGACAAATTTAGAATATACTACTTCTCTTGATTTGCGTAAGTGAGAATAATGTATATGCTCAGAAGTCAGAAAACATTGCTAACATGTAAGAAGTATTCATAAATTATTGTTGTCTTGTAATGTTCATTTAAAAAGGGGATATTATCATACAGATATGTGGAACTATTTCATAGTGCCCATATGTAAATGCCAGTGTGACTATATATGACAGGATGTGTTTACAGGACTGGATTTATAATTGTGCCAAATACACCTCCAGGAATAATTGCATATAGGGCAATAAATCAGTGGTTCTCTTGGTGTCGTGATGGGCCTGAGTCTGCTTTTAACTGCTCACAATAGAAATTTCAGCAGGAATAGTCCTGCTAAGGCCAATGGAGTTACCTCACTGTAAAATGGTCCTGAGTGATAAGAGAAATGGCCCCAGCCTCACCCTTTTTCTGCCCAGGCACATGGCTGCCAGTACAAATTTCTGTTTAATTTATCTTCTTCAGCTTCACTTGGCATACAGTTCAAAAGACAGTCAGTTCACATAAAACAGAAAATTGAACTTCAAAGATACTGTTTACTGGGGATAATACTTAAAACATACAAAGTGTCTTTCTCGGTTAGCTTTCCTGGACATACAAACAGAAAATGGATTGCAGCTGTTTAAGCATGTAAGTCCTGGAAAATAAAGGGGATCAAAAATGACTGTGGATGTTTTACAAACAAATGAATACAAACTTTTAGAGGTAATGTCCTCTTTAGTAGAGAGCAGATAAACTATTACAGTCTGGTTCGGTATGACAGAGTGCAGTCAAGCTCCTTTGGTGCCCATTACAAATTTCCTGATAAACATTCAAATTTGTGCTAGTTTAACTACTAGTCTGTTACTGCCTCATTTCTCAGTATAGCGTGTTTAAATAGAACATAATGCTTTCAAAGTTTAAGTTAATATTATATATGTTATATATAAATATATATTCACTATTGAGATTTAATTATGTAATGGATTGTAAAGAATCTGTTTGGATACTTACAAATGTCTCTAACACTATTATAGAGAAGAAATTAATAACTTTGTTTTCTTTAAAAAAAACCTGACATTGTTATAACGAAATCCATTTTTACTGAAAAAAATACTGTACATGTGTAAAATGTTCAGTTGTTATTTGTAAAATAGGGTAGTTCTGTTGTAATTGATATTGGCCAAAATCAATGTTATTCCATATTTTATTTTTTCTATTAAATTAACCTAAATTCCTGTTCCTTTGGTCTGGAGAAACATGTTGATCCGTATGTTAAACATCTTCGTTGAAGGACGTAGGTAGCTCTGTGGTATAGAGCACTTAGTTACCTGGGTATTTAATTTTATTACAGCCTTTTTTTAGTTGAAGTGATGGAATTTATGATTGCAGAAATACCTGGTTTACGTGGAGATCACCTTTAGGGTAGTAACAGTAGAGTCATGTCTGAACCCTAGTGGGTAACAATCTTGACTTCCTCTGATCTGTAAGAGTTTGCGATGGCTCTAATCTGTTGTGTGTTCAAGATTAAAAAGCAAAATTTGTGACTATCTGTTGGTTCAGGCAGTTAAGAAGGAGGGTTTCACCCTTGCAGTCGTACAGACTGGCCCCTTGGCACAGTATCGTGTTGGTGTCTGTGCACGTGCCAGTGCTCGCACGCTCTACAGCTCAGATACAGCCGCAGAGTTGCCAGACCTAGAGGGCTCCCTTTAGCCTCAGTGGTAACCCCTGCAGGGTCAGGTCCTTCACTGGCATGAGCTGTTGCTCTTGTTCATTTACCACTTCGTGCCACAGCCTCAGTGGAGAGCAAAATGGCAGCTTATCCAAGGAGTCATGTATTCAGATGGCATTTTCAGCACATTTGAGGCCATGTAAAGAATTTCCTGCAAAAAACCTCACCACTTAGCCATCTCAGTGTTGCTGACCTCTTTTGACCTGGTTTCAAAATAAGGAGTTAGTCATCATTCCCACAGTTTCCATGTCAATCCCCAAATCTAAGCATATGTGGGATGGCGCATTCTTAGCAGTAGTTGGGTGAGACCACACCTGGAAAAAAGGTTGCCTACAGCGTTGTATGAAGAACTGCTTGTTTCAGCTCCCACCTCACCTTCATCTTCCAAATGAGCAGACAAGTAAGCATACATCTGAGTTTTAGGCTGAAAACCAGAACTTTCTGGTGTCAGCTCAGACTCTGATCATCTTTATTTGTTATGCCTTAATAGCTGTTGTCAGACACATGCAAAATTTGTAAGCAGCCTATATAGCTTATACTTGTACTAGAGGATTGCTGCAGCAGCAGGATTGCAATTGAAAGAAGCTAGTTTGTTGCCAGCTGCAGAGTTTTCTTACGTAATTGATCCTCTCTCTGATTCAATGATGAGTACTTTGATGTGTTCGGTATTTGACACTGTTGATGACACCCAGAATGGATACAGACCATTTCAGAAAGATCAGAAGCTACTAAGTATGAACAAAATAATAAATTTTTTGTCAGGAAAGAGTGTGTATGACATCAGTTTAAATCTGTTCATTGATTTCATTTTATTTATACCACAAGTCAGAAAGCCATGACAAATTGAAGATGCCATTGTAGTTAGAACATGGTATTTCCCAGTTCATATTTGTCTAGGAGAATCCTTGATTTAAGTGCAAATTGGACACATGTCTAGACCTTTACTAAAAGTCTCAAAGTTTTTTAAAAACAACAGCTGTGGTCAAAAAACAAAAAAAATCACATATGCTAAAAAAAGTTTACCATGCCCCAGACCTGCAGAACATCCTTCAGAAGCCTGTTGGGCGGGGGTGTTATTTTATGTTTCCTTTTCTGCAATGGAGTTCCAGCCTTACTCCCTTTTCAGCTGCAGCTCTCCACCTCAGCCACATACCAGTATTGTAGGATCAGATGCCAGAATAAGTCAGTGGAAACCTTCTGCTTCTGACCAGCAGCTCCTGGGACGTTTGGCTTAGCCCGCACTGAATACACACACTTGTATCCGCTGGCACTCCCTGCCTCTTTCTGGGGAGGCTTTGCAAACTTCCTCTCTGTGAAGCACACTATTTTCTAGTAAAGATTTCCCTGTGAGACCATACAAAGGTCTCAATCTCTATTGCAATTGCAGCTTTCCAATGTCATGTCAAATTCCTTGCAAGTGAATTTATTCTGTGATAGCAGGCTGCTGCTTGTGCCACATTATCAGATCATGAGGGGGTTGACAGACGTGTGAGCAAACCTATAGGCAGAAGCACTAGGGCTGTCTACAGCAATTTCACCCATCACTAAACGCAAGTTACAGCTGCTGATGACCAAGTTAATCCTCTTAATAGCCATCTGTTACATTTTAATGAATATATTTAATGAACTGAATGATTGTAAGAAGGCCTGTTATAAATTCAAGATTTCTGTAAAGACATGTAAGAGATTGCATGTGTGAGTCAAAGCTTTTAATTTGCAGTGCAAGTCGCTGAACATTAACTTGTCTATGATACATTACCATGCCTTATATTTATATTGGATATGCCATTGTCCTGTCATTGGTACAGAATGAACCAAGAAAAGTTCTGCCATTAGATGTTTGTGCAAGGTATTTTAATCAAGCATTAAAAAGTTGTACAGCATACAAAGAAAAACCCTAGTCAAGTTTTCATCAAAAGGAAACTAATATACAACAACATGCATGACCTTGATCAGAATAGGGAGTTTCAATAAGTGAAAAAAGAAGGGTTGAAAATATATTTTTGACGAGCATTTTCTTTACCAGCGGAAAAACCCATTTCTGTTTAACATAATTTTAATTACATGTATTGCTTAAGCTATTTTATAAGATTTCTATTTTTTATTGAAATAGATGATTATCTGATTATTTACTACCACCTGTCATGATACTCTGTTGGGGCTTAAAGCCTCTTCATTAGCAAGAATTAAAGGGTTGTGAGTGCCCTAAGAACAAACTAAGGCTCTGAACTTTAGTATTGCATCGAGCCAGTGAAAGGGCAACCAACATCCACATTTCAGTCACTGGTTCCACACCAGTGAGCAAAGAGGATTCGGATCTATCAAAGGCCTTGTACATACTGTGATTTCTCAGAGCACAGTAACATGAGGTCTTACTAGGAAAACTGTTCTGAAGTCCTCAGGATAAAGCCAGAGAGACTGCAATAATGTTCACCTGCTGTGCGATCGTAGCAGACATCACCACAGAGTTAATGTCTAATAGCTGAGCTGTGACAGAAATTATCCTGAAGAACTTCCTTTCTGGATTAAAAAGCAGTGTTTATGCATAAAAACAGAGACAATTTCTACTTCTAGAATGGGAGTTGTAGTCAAAGGAAAACATATCAGGGGGAGGAAGCTCTTATTATTTTTAAAAAATAATTCCAGTTAGCAACAAATGCAGACTCTGTGCTGCTCCAAAGGCTGGCCATTGTTGGTTTTTGGCAGAAAATACATGAGCAACTCATGTATTTGCTGCCAAAGATGACCAAGGAAGCTTAGAAGAATGACCCTCATACAATCATCTGTTCGTTTTTCTGAGTGTTTGGGGGATGGATTTGTTGAAGGTCTTCTGGGAAAACAGCAACACTTTTCAAAGCAAAAAACACTCAGCCATCAGGAAACACAGCAGAGAGCAATGAGGTGATTAAGTACCCATTTTTCCAATCAGCCTGGGAGTGAAAAGCCAGAACACTGGCAAGCAGTGAGTACTTGTTTACCAAGGAGAATTAATGGCTCTATCATGCAAATTCAACAGTAACACTGAATGTTCAATGGAGCATGACTAATGTGGTTTAATTATAATTCAGATAATACTGCATAACTTTTCCATTTACAATTGTCCTTTGCCTGCCTACTGCCCCACTCTTGATGCCTGCAGATGTTCTTTGAGAGGTGGATTGGAAGGAAAGTCTAGCACCTGATTGCCAATCCCCACAGATCAGGTTGCTGTCAGCTGCCATGCTCATGACTATGCTAGTGGACCATTCTGTAGCAATGCTACTGGATAAAAAGACAAAAATTACTCAAATATTCATTCCTGAATAAAGTAGCCCCTTTTCTTACTACAAGAGAAAGGAGGCCATACCAAAATGAAGTTGTGTAAATGTTGGTCTTGCTGTGTCTGCCTCTAGCACATCCTCTCTGAACACTTTCAAGGCTGAAAGGAGGATTCAAAATGAGTTCCCACTGTCAAACAGTGTCACAAAATCTCTCTCCAGGTATATCTGAATTAGAAGAGCCGTATGATTTCCCCATCTCTACACCTTCGACATAAGTGATTGTTAAAGGGAATGTAATCTGTAATCAAAGAACAAAAAAGATTACCTTGCCGATGCAGAGGTGCTTATAGCAGAGAGCAGGAACCAGGGAAGATTTTAAGCAGGGGAAGATCACCAGTGTAAGTGTATTGAGGAGGCTGAACAGTTAGAGATGGGAATAAAATTTAGACCTTTATACCACTCATTAAAAGATTTAATTTGATCTGCTCTTTACTTCCAAGGAGGTACTTGTATCTTTTTGGCAGGTTTCTTTCAGGCTTTAATATGTCTTCATCTCTGCAAATTAAACAGAAATTGCATTTGATTAACAGTACAAATCTATGTTGTTACATCTTGTTGGGACAATAGTTGGCCTGCTACAAGCTGCCCAGTTATCAGCAGATCTCTGTTCATATCCTGATTAACTTGAAGGTGTCCAGTACAAACAGCCTGTGCAGGAGTCTCTTGGCTAGAGATGGATGACACCACTGAAATACTGACCCTAAGCATCCAGCTCTTCCCACTTCAGGTTTTTGTCTGTTCAAATCAGACTACAGAGATCCTGCAGTGGTCAGGAAGGGCTCCATGTGTACAAAGTACACACTCCCTGCTGTATAACATAGGAGAGACACACTGTGTTACCTTGGTTGCCTCTGATGTGTGTTTTCCTCCAGCACCGAAAGATTCTATCTTTAATGTACTCCATGTGCTAATAACACCAGCTTTACTCAAAGCATACCATGTTTGTTTTTATATTTCACAAGCAGCTACCTAGTTTTCCAAAGAGGTACTATGAGCACTATGAGATAATTTTCAGTGGGGTTCAGGTGCCTCTGTTCCACTGCCCTTTAGAAGATTGCCAAATACTGATTTTTATGAAGAATGGGAAGCTTGAAAATGTAAAACAGGGAAAATTCCAGTTAGAAAGCTCAAGAAATGGAGAGGCTGAGCATACTTTTTTCCATTGTGAGTCTAAAATTTTGAGAGTACTGTAGTATTTCCCCCTCCTTCAAAAAGTTAGAAGAGTACAAACCAAAGCTTTACAGATACAGATCCATAGAGATTGTTCTATTTCTCTTCCCCCTTTCTCATGGGGCTGCCAAATTTCAGGCTGTAGGTGATCAGCAGAATACCTTGCCAAGCTCTGACATAGGTGCTTACAGGCGAGGGGAGAGACCACGAACCCAGCCAGCTTATGCTTCCAGGCATCCACATAATTAGTACAAATGGAGTTTTAAAGTAAAATTTTTAAACGCCTAAAAAATTAGTAGAAATGGAGATCTAAAGATTATTTTTAAAATGCTAAAAAATGTCTTTCTGGGGTCTGTTTATGCCCACTAAGTACTGCTGAGGGCTCTGACTCTTCAGTGGGTTTCTAACAACAATTGTATTAATACTATGTAGAAATGTGGGGAGAAGTACACATTGTAAAGGGAGGGGAAAATTCCTTTCCGTTAGAAATAAATAAGGCAGCTTTGGCTAATGTGAATGTTTTTATTCTGCAGGGAAAAGCATAGAGGGCCTTGTAAGATAGTGGAGTCTGATAAAGGCAATTTCCTCGCTCCTGACTGTCACAATTACAGCTAACCTGAGTCTCTGTGTGAATCTCACCTAATCCTGCAACAAAGGGGCCTTTCATCCTAAAATCATTATATTACACTCAGCACACAGCTATTCAGAGAAGAGGTGTTCAATCCTTTTCAAGGTTCTGCTTTGCCCCTTGGCACAAGGGGGAGATTTAGTGACTTAGGAATCAATATCCTATTTTCAGCCTTCTCATTTGTCACTGCCTAGAGCGCTTTTGAAGAGTTCCAATCCTGAATCCCTCTCATCACCTCAAATCATAATATCCAAAAGTTTTGTCCATGAAGAGTATCTTCTTTGTCCCTTCTGCACACCCAAACAGGGAGACAGAAATTTGGTCATTGTGTAATTAAGCAGGAGGCTGAAAACTGAAGCTAGACAAATAATTGCAAACCAGATGCACAATTTTGCACAACTGCCAAATCTGAGGGTAAAGGAAATGTCTTCATCTTGAAAATGTTACAACATGGACATTATGGCAAGATTTCTTTCGGGGACCTGTAATCTATTAAACACTGAGACCTTGGCCTAAGCAAAGGAGTAACCTTAAAAACAATCCTCAGGATGAATTTGCATGGATTTTTATATGCAAGTTAGTTTTAGTTGTCTACTTAAGCTTTATGAATAAATGTTTCTTCAGAGAACTCAAGGAGCTGATCCCATAAGCCAGACAAAATGAAATGTATCATGGCCAAACATGAGAAAAAGCAGAGGGTTCCCTAGCACTAATTTATTTCAGTTCTCACAGCTGATGGATGAGAAGCAATTCTGAGCAGTTTTTGTTTATTTGCTTTGTCAAACCTTTATAACCTGTAAGATTACATACAAAAATCCCAAGTACAAAATCCATATCCAGATTCCCATGACAGTAAACAAGCAAAATGGAGGAAATAAGGTAGTTTTTTCCATTAATTTTAAGGAAAAGCCATTGTGGCAATGTTATAGACAATAAAGAGTATTTTAAAATTAGATAAAGTGATATTTTGATCAAACAAAGTGGGGAAGTAACACATGACTTGCAGTGACTAAATCTCATGGAGTGACTACAAGAGAAAAAGATTTATGACAGCCAGCACATAAAAGTCCATATCTCCATGCATAACTGACAGGGATATTCACACCCCCATCTAACTGATCTCCTGAAATATCATTTGCTGTCAGTGAATGGCGCAGGCTTTGGAAAGCAAGCGAGAAACAGTGACAAGCTAAAGGTACACTTGATGCTGCTTGGCAACTATGAGAGTGCTCCAGACTGGGACTCAGGAGAGACAAGTTCTAGTTTGCTATTGCAAACTAATTTGATGATTTTATTGCAACTCAGGTTTCCACCTCCTTAATGGACGATAATAGTTCTTATCTCATTTTAAAATGCATCATATGAACTGATAGGAACTGAGTGTTAAGTATAGGGATTTTGTATGTAGTTAAAGGCACAACCTGAAACCTGATGTAGGCCAAATGTAGAGTTAGACATTCCTAATTATGGACACAAAATTATACATTAAAATCTTCCTATTATGAGGAATCGAGTCTGTTAACATATCATTATTCCTTCAGTATCTCCAGTTCCTTTTTTTTGAACAAGGTGACAAATGTTTTTAAACAAGGTGACAAGGTAGCAGCATTAACACAATAGTAAATGATAAAGATGAGATGATCCAAAGTAACAGATGATCATTGCCTGATTGAAAACAAAATGAAGACACATTGCTGAGAGTATTCCTCTATTAAGTATGTTGGACAGATAAAGAATTTTAATAGAGAGGAAAAAAAAAAAAAGAAAAGGAAAGAAAAGGGTTGAGGTTTTGGCAGCCTGTATTTATCTAGCAAGATTTGTAAAGAAATACATTGCTCACAAGGAATTCTGGCAGATGGTTGAACTGCCCTGTGGAATAGTTTAAAAGTCTTCTTTTTTTAATTTCAGTGTTAACTCTTTGAATATCCACCAAAAACTATTTTGTTAACATGTCAGATCTACAGTGCTAGATGTGATTTGCAATTCAGAGGGCCCAACATTTAAGTATTTTCTGGTGCACATTCTTATAATAGTATTCATTAAAATGCTTCAGTTCAGAGCCACAGAACTGGTCTTCCTGGCACTGTTCCAAGCACAGCTGAAACAAATTACACCACTTCCAATGAAAAGCATAAGATAGAAATAACTAAAACTTTTAAAAACTGAGTACTTCTGCTATGTGTGAAGGATTTCATCAGGCATAGCTGAGGTGTATGAATTAGTAGCTCAGGTCCAGTGGATAGGTACACAGGATAAGCATACAAGTAGTGCAGGCAAATAAAGTAAAGGAGAAACACAAAAGTTTTCTAATGCGTATCACAAAACAACATCAGAGAAGCAATTATGTAATAAAGTCGCCCTGATTTCCCAGGAATGTAAACCCAATAGTATAAAACACTGAAGCATCAGACCCACAATGGGAATTCTTTTCAGATGATTTCAGATAATTTTCAGACTTTCATGCATTTTTTCATGATTGTATTATTGTCCAAATACATGTGAGTGTGTCTGTGTGTATATATATATATAATTTGTCCTAGTTTCAGCCAGGACAGGGTTAATTTTTTATGCTATCTGGGAAGGGGGCATGGCCAGACTCTAATGTTATTGGATACCATCTCACATCACTTTTGAGGGGCAGGCAGTGCCTGTGGGAGAGAAAGCATGGAGGGCAAAACAGTCCATTATTGCTTTATTTTCCATGCCAATAATTTCAGCCTTTTGTTATTAACTTCGTAGCTGTTCATATTTTCTTATCTCATTGCTGTTTCCAGTAAATAGGTCTTATCTCAACCCTTTATTTTCACCTTTTGTGCCTCCAATTACCAACCTCATCCCCAGAGAGGAAGGGGGGAGGGGAAAGCACGGGGAAGGGAAGCAAGCAGGTGGCATCGGTCTGGGTGAGTCTCAGTGAGGTCACAGAATTGGGGAGTACTATTCCTAAACCATGAAAAAATCATATATTAAAATCTCATAAAACAATTGAAAACACAGGATTCCATGTTACAGCTTCTGAATACATATCAGAAAGTCTCAAGAGGCTTACATTAACCAAATCTGTCAATGGCCTGAAGGCCACATTATTTTTTTCTAGAAAGTGAGAATTATAAATATTTGCTATTGTGATAGATATGCAGCAATATAAGCATGTTATCTGAGTAACATCTAGAAAAATTTAGAATCCTACTGCATTCTATGTCTAACAGCTTTTCTAATGTTTTTAGTTTTAGTCCTTTATAAAGTAATCAGACATACAAGATGCAGTGTTGCAGTTCAGAAGTGCTGCACCAGTTCCATGGAACTAGTCAGTTTACACAATTCAACATTTGGCTATATGGGCATGCAAGGGATTACATAAATGCATGGAAATAGATATGTAGATACATAGAGATGTAGATATAGATGCATACAAATCACTCTTAGTATAATGAGAACTATAAAAATGTGTGACCATGTATGCATTCAAAGACTTTTGTTTCCGTGATCTCATCAGGAGACTCTTCATTTTGCCCCAGTCTGAACTTCTTCCCAGCTAGCACTGATCCCAGAACAACCTCTAAGGAGCACTCTCTTCACAGTTTATGTGGTTCTATCACTGGCTTTGGTTCGTCTTTTACTTTTTGCCTCTCTTTAGAAGACACACAAACCATTACAAAACAAAAATTACATCTCTGCCCACATTTTGGGTACCCCAGGTTTCACCCAGAGCTGGCTAGATGCTCCAGTCAGTTTGCCTTTATAACCATACTGTTCCCATCCCCTTAAGCATGTAAATACTATCCTAGCTCATATCTCATACCAGAGGTTTCAACTATTATAAAATTTGTTAATATTGTTTAATATGTAAAAAACACAACAATTAAAAACACGACAGGCAGAGACCATAATTTGCAGTATTTTAGAATTTTTTTTCTCCTTACATCCTTTTAAATTGATACAAGTGTCTGCTTGTACAGTGCCTTTGCTCTTCAAATGTAAGGAAGTCATTGCAAGGGAGAGCCAAACCCCAGTCATTCCGTATTTGTATTTTGATTCCTAAAGTTCACTATATTTGCCAGATCTGGATTTTCCAGCAGCAATGCAAGTGGAAAGAGTTGCTTGATATTGAAGTATCCATAGAAACTGCAGGTTTTATGTATTATATAGAACTTTTTGCCCAGCCTCTTCCATTACTCAAGAATGAAGGAACAGCCAATTCCTTAGATATATAGCCTCGGTTATAATACATTTTCCCAAAACAAACTGACATAAAAGACCCAATCTTGAGCCTTATAAAACTGCGTGATAAATTTACTGTCCCCACATAATGCTGCACACAGATAAATTATTGTACTACTTACCAAATCTCTGCCCTAAGAGTTATTAGGCATGCAGCTTACCAGTTTGTACCAGTGTTTTAATTAATATCCAGTAAATAAAGAGGCAAACTTCACAGTTCAGCAGCACAGTAGTACTAGGGTATTCATGATCTGGAAATGTTTATATCTTTATCTCAGTTTTAAGGTAGAAATCCATATAATATACATTTTTTTTTCAAGTCCAAATGTGCACTTTGACACCAAGTTTTGATTCAGCCTAAATGGAAGCCTAAGGTCTTGTAGGTAGAGAGTCTTCCATCAGCAGCTTGGGAGGGAGACAAATATGCTATAGCTAGAGATTTGGGAAGCACCAACAGGTCTCTAGCTGATGGAAGCTTGCTCAAGTCCATCTCCTCATGTGACATATCCGCACTCATGGCAGCAAACCCTTCATGCTGCAGCTTGCAATCAGGCTCATGTTTAAGACATTATATAATAAATCTCAGTAGCACCAGTTTTGATGTAACTCATGAGTCTTAAGAGTCTCATTACTTCAACTGATGCAAAATAAATTAACAAAAAGAAAAAAAATCACTCTTTGTCAAATTCTCATGGAAAAGAAAAATTAATAAACAAACAAACAAAAAATTAAATAAGGACTAGAAAGTAACAAGTCTGAGTATCCTGGTTCCCCAAGGGAGCTAGTACTTGTTTTCTTGATGCCACAGGAAAATGTGCCCATTTCAGTAATTAAAAATAGATCCCATTCCTTTTCATCATTCTATTTTCCAGCCTGGAAAGCTTGGTGCTTTTTTCTCTTCCTGTTTTTCTTTTTTAAATTGTGAGAAATTGATCTGAAATAAACCTTTTTATTTTCTACCAGGGGGATATCTTGATGATTCCCAAGAATGTCAGTTGTGTGAAACATCCTGTCAGAAGTGCATTGGACCTGAGTCAGACAACTGCATCAGCTGCCCACCCACAAGGTAATTTTCTCCTACCACAGTGCAGTACAAAGATCTCACATCATCATCTGGAGAAGTGGCTGTATTGTGTTTAGCACCAGCTTGCAGAGACTACAGAAGCAAAAAGTGTTTAGGGCAAAAAACCCCAGGGCACTTCAGAAAATAATTTTTATATAAACAAGATAGCTGGCTACACAAGCAGTTAATGTTTCTCAGCATGATTCCACAGACAAAGAAAAATTCCTTTTTATATGTAAAATAGACTTTCTTTCATTGTCATCCTTTCTAAATCATAACTGCTGGAATCGCAGCTGACAATTTTAACAACAGGAATCTAGGGCATCTGTAACTGTACACAGCTCTGAGGCTTGGCACAAGGCGTGAATATGTATGCTGAGGCTAATTTGGGGAGATATTCATAGCACCTAAACAACATCATTCCATAACTGAGGTGTTTTGAGTTAGGCTGGTATTTCTAACCTGCCATGAGGAGTGAACAGAACTAAAAAGAAGCTTTTCCACAGGACTTTGCAAATCAGAGGTTTGTGTTTAGGTCATCACACACCGATTTAAGAAGACTACTGGCTTAAAAGACATGTCCTACCCATAGCTGTATTCTCACACAAACAACTCTTGTTTTGTTGCACTTGATTGTGGTGTAGCCAGCTTACACTTCCACAGGTATGAAAACAGGATCAGATCCCCTAAGGCAAGAAAAAAATCCCTAAGGAATTCTGCAATTTCCCCGGAAAATATCTATTATATGACTATGAAAGATATACCAATGAAAGACATACCAGGACCAATGGAGTCCAAACAAATTCATAAGTGAGGAAGCATTATTAAATTGTGTTACATCAGAAAGGGAGCAGAGGAAATCTGGACAAAATTTTGGACTGTGGAGTGGATTTCTCCCATTCACAATGGCATTTAAATTAGATTCTCTGTTCCTTCCTTGCAACCTATACTGTGAGCTTTACATAGAGATATTTACGCAGCAAAGAAGGAACCAAGCATCACTGTACTGAACCACCAAGGTGTTTGCAGTAATGTGGTCTCAGTGATGTTTTGGAAGGATGCTGCTATAACCACCTTAATAAGTACTCTAACAATTTTGAATTTTGGTATCTAAGGTTTCAAAAATCTTTCTGAGATCCTTCTGTGCATTACGAAAGCTGCTAGAAAAAGTCATGTTAAATGGGACAGTCTATAGTAAAAGAAATAATAATTAAAAAAACCTTGCCCAGAGGCTAAAGAGTTCCTTAGGATAACCCAGCATAGATGTCAATTTATTTAATAATAAAAACACTGTCATATCATTACATAAATGAAAATGCTGCTGCCTGTTTGGTTTTGTTGGTTTTGGTTTTTTTAAAAGAAAGAAATGGAAATTCTAGGGTTTTATCCAGCCAAATTGATTATCACAAAATTCCTTGTCCATCTGTTTACAGTTTGAGCCAAGGTTAGTGACAAGATCTGACCAGGTATTTCCCTTTAGGGGCAACATAGCAAAGAGCAAGAAAAATGTAATTTACCACTGTGTGAGCTGCTTGTAAGGACGGCTATCATTAGAGCTAGCACATGTAGTTGAACTCAGTAATATTTGCATGCCATAGAAGCATAGTCCAGCTACCTCCAGTACCTCTGTCACATATCTCCTTTTCTTTGAGAATAAATCTGAAAAAGATCATAGCAACTGAAATTTATGAAGATGTATTGAAGATATTCTCTAATGCCATTGGCTGACTCCAAGTAAACATGAACTGTCTTAATATAATGGAAAGCCTTTTGTTGTCAAGGTATGCTCCAAGTCTGTACTAACAGCCAAAATGGTGCTCAGCTTCTCTAGAAACTGAATCCCAAGTCCTCAGATAGCAAAGTGGTCAAAGCGGTTAAGTGTGGAGGATTACAGGCTATCCTTTCTTATTTTCTTAAGAGCGAAAACACTGTCAAAATGTACCCAACTTCTTTTGTATTCTTTTAGTAGTCTATGATGCATGAATTGATGCATTTCTGTTTTTCTCCCAGGCAGATTAAAACAGTAGACATTAAGCAGCAGTGAAAAATGGACCACAAATTTTCATTACATAAAAGGATTTTTTTAGCAAATATTTAATTATCCAACAAAAGGAGAACATTCAGCAGCCAAACTCCTACGTACTCATAGATAGATAAATGTCCTTGCACCAACCAGGACAGAGTTAATTTTTGCAGTAATCAGGAGGGAATGGCTAGGATCTGAAGGTTATTCTGTACTACCTCATGTTATTTCCAGGCGTGGGGGAAGGGGTCCCTTTACAGCCACAGAGTGTGGCATGGTCAGGTATTGATGGGGGTTCTGTGGTATAGTGGTGAGTACTGGCATGTGAATCGTTCTACTGCTGTACACTTTGATATTGATATTCTCGCTGTTAGTCTTCATTTTCCTTTTTCATTGCTGTTTCCAGTAAATTGTTCTTATTTCAACTCATGTTCCTTACCTTTTGTGCCTCCAGTTCTCCTCTCCACCCCACCTCACAGGACAGGAATGGGAGAGTGAGTAAGAAGCGTGTGGTTTGGAGTATTTTGGTGGGAGACTAAATTGGGGAATTCCATTGCTAAACCATAACAGCCTTATTTGGCACCCAGTGTGGGGCATGAAGAGTTGAGATAACAGCAGATCTGAGTAGAGCAGGATGGAAACATATTTATCTAAGCATTTGTGCAATTTGTGGATGTGGTACCTGACCCACCCTGTATGTGCCTCCATATATGCTCCTTACAATGTTCTGTTTCAGAGCAGGCAGGAGGATCAGGGTTGCTCTCTTGCTGTACTGTGTGATGAAGCTTATGGCATAATAACATCGAGGGAAGTGAGGGTTATCTGGGATGTGTATCCAGTGTTGTTCCTCTACCTTTATCTGAGGCACAACTTTTGTGAATCCACTAATAATCGCACTCATGTGTGGAGAATATGTGGGAGAACAGGAACGGATGATTTTCCCCAGCTTTTCACCCCCTTTTGCTCCTTCAGACCTGTTAAAACAGCTTGTGGCAATTTTTTACTTCATTTGGACATTAAGGAATGCATGTTCCTATTCCTGTGTCTGGTATGTCTCCTTGGTGTGGTCTTCACCATGTTTAGGGTCAAGAAAGAGATTTCTAGGAAGGTCCTTCAGAGATCTGCCACAAGTGTGGGTAGATTTGAGTGGCATGGAATATGGGAAAAAATGGCCCTGTTTTGGGGAAAATTCTCTGCTCCAATGGTTTGGAAGTTCACCCCAAATGACTACAGGACCCTTATAAAGTGACAGAATATTTTCAAGGAAATTGCTGTGGTTACTCCATAGACCAGCAACTTACTGCAGGGTGCTGGGCCCTGGCTAGTCTTTACTGGACACAGGTCAAGACTATGCAGCGCCCTCAGGGAAAGGAGGGGGAAATCAGACCAACAGGCACCATGGGCACTCAAACTGCAGCTGAAACAGAGGAACGTATGCAGCTGCCCCTGTACTATACAGAAGTAGAAATCCAAGATCAAATCAGTTTGCTTCATGATGAATGAAGAGGAAGCAGGGCCCTGTGGGAAGATTGTCCAAGGCTTTGGACAGATTTGAAAGACTCGAGGAAGTTAGAGAGTCCCATGTCCCATCAGTACAGACCAGAGTCTCTGCTACTGGGAGCAAGCACCCCACTGAGTGGAAGAGACAGTACACACCAGGAGATAGCCTGTTTTTTCCTGTGTAACTACAGAGAATACATGAAGAAGTGGGATGAAAAACCCACCTCTGCCCTGGCAACATGGGTACATGAGTTGAGAGGAAGAACAACCGTCACAGGAAATTCGTCAAGGATAAATGCCGCTCCAGTTTCCACTCGACAAGTACTCAGACAGAACAGGAAGGCTGATGTTACTTCCAATCCTCTTGAAGTTCTTCAGTTCATATTTACAAGGAGTGAGCAACGAGTACCATGACCAGGTCTAGAGGGGCCCTGCCTCCAGCCAGGTGGAGGAAAGAGACAACCAAATCTATTGAACTGTGTGCATCCCATGGCCTGGCATATGAGACCCAAAAGAGTGTAAGGTTTTAGTTGACACTAGAGCACAAATGTACCCTGATGCCATCAAGATATGTAGGGGCAGAATCCGTCTCTATTTCTGGGGTGACGGGGTTCCCAACAGCTGACTGTACTGGAAGCTGAAGTAACCATGACTGGGAATGAATGGCAAAAACACCCCATTTTGACTGGCACAGAGGCCCCATGAATCCTTGGAGCAGATTACCTCAGGAAAGCGTATTTCAAAGACCCAAAAAGTCATTGCTGGGCTTTTGGGAGAGCTGCTATGGAGACAGAGGAAGTTAAAGAGCTGCATACCTTGCCTGGTCTCTCATATTTATAGGTAGATATATGTCCTGATTCCAGCCAGGATAGAGTTAATTTCTGCAGTCGTCAGAAGGGGCATGGCTAGGACTGGGAGGTTTTTCTATACTACCACACTGTGAGCTCCAGGGGAGGGGAAGGGGTCCCTTTCCAGGTTGCATGGCATGGCGCAGTTAGGCATTGCCAGGGGTTCTGTGTTCATAGCTGTGACCACTGGCATGAGAATTGTTCAGCTGTTGAATGCTTGTATGTGTGTAGTTGATACTGTTGCTGTTTATGTTCATTTTCTTATTTCTTTGCTGCTTCCAATAAATTGTTCTTATCTCAGCCTGTGATCTTTACCTTTTGTACATCCAATTCTCCTCTCCATCCCCAGCAGAGGAGTGGGAGGGAAGGCAGGCAATTGAGCATGGTTTGGAGTGTTTCAGTGGGAAAATTAAATCGGTAAATACCATTCCTAAGCCACGACAATATGTAAGTCTAAAAATATGGCTCCTAAAGGCCAATATTCAGATAGATACTTGACTTCATGTACAAGGTCATATTACTGAAGCCATAGTACTTTTCAAAGGCAGTCTTAAAAGTAAAACAGATGGGTTATTCCTTCACAGAGAAAGACCAAGTATTGCTTTCCTTTTAGCAGACACATGGGACCACTGCAGGGATTGTGATATAAGGACATCTAGGCAAAGGACCAAAAAGTCATTTTTCTCAGAAAAATGTTTCAGAGAAAAATTATCTTTGTAGTCTTAGATTCAGGTTCAAAACACTGTTCATATAGTAAATGCTATGAATAAGATAAAGAAAATGAAGTATTAAAGTTCAAAAACTCATAAATAGAGTGAGAGAAGAATTTATTGAGTTTCTTTTTAGTTTCCTTTAGATTTAAAGGACAAGTAGTAGCTAAATTTGTAGTTATGCCTCTGTCTTCTTTAAAAGAGTCTTTGATGATGGCTGCTGCGTTATGCAATGTCCCAGAGGAAAGTTTGAATTTAAACAGCAATGTCACTTGTGCCATCATACCTGCCTGGACTGCAGTGGAAGTGAACCTAACAAATGCACCGCTTGCGGAACAGGTAAGTGAGATTTTCTTTTGCCAGCTTTTTCCCCTCCCTTGGCCTCCAAATTCCCTTTTCTCCCTCTCAGGGCCAGTTGTTAGATGCAATAAAATGAGTAGTGCTTTTACTACCAATCTGCATCATAATCTTCTTGTGACTCTGAAGGGAATTGGAACTAATTTTTTTTTTTTTTTAAAGTACAAGAAAACACAACTCTGCATTGTCCTTGCAATTTAATGCATTTCCCTTGGTGTTTTTTCAATAGGAGCAATGTTAGCAGAACCAGAAACAAGAAAAAAAAAAGGACAGAAAACCTGCATAGCCTGCATCTGGAAAAGAAAGCTTCATACATGTTTTCCCCACCCACTGCACAGGATGTGCTATACTGAAATGGAGCCAGTTTGCTCAAGCAGGCAGGGAGCCAGGCTGCTTTCCTAAGCATGTCTCTGGGAAAGTCTAAGAAACAAGCATGGTGGGTTCCACTGGAGATTGCCATGTCCCTAGAGCTGAACAAACAGGGTTTGCAAGGAGAAGCTTATTACCAACACATATATTTATGTATCTTGGGTTGAGAGGAAGGCTAATGTAGTTAATTTTGTGGAAATTCCAAAAAGCCACTCTTCTCCTTTTGAAATTCTGGTTTAAAAATTGTTTCCTATTGTCTCTCTAACATCTAATGAGCAAAGAACCCAAGGCTGTTACCTACAAGTATGTGCAACTAATCTGAACTGTCCTTGGAAATGAGTATTTAATATCTAACTTAAAATAAAGAGTAATTTTTTATGAGCTGTGTTCTGAGGATTCACAATGGATTCGTAGCCTTTTCATTTCAGGTGCTACTTCCATTTCAGTCCTAATCAACACTGGCCCAGACTTCATTTAGTAATAAGTGTCTAGACTACAAGCAAACACTAGTATGGCTGCATTAATTAGTCGTACTGAGGATGAGATTGACTTTCTCGCTTTGGGAAATGTGACTCAGTAGATGAAGTTTTCAAATGGTACTTCAGGTCTAATGTGAGAGCAAGTTTGTATAATTTTCCCCCAAAATCTCTCCCTTACGGTGGACAGCAAGATAAATTTCTGTATTTCTGTGAATCAAGAAATTAAGACACTGATGAGACTCACATCCTTAGGGGGCAGGAAAATTAAAGAATTGTGCATGAAAAGTAAAATAAATAAAACTCAACTTATGCTATGGTGCAGCATTGTTGCCTTTTAAAGCTGCTTTCTCTGCATTTTCAAAAATAAATTATGGTAAGCAAATTCTTGCTCTACAGTTAAGGCAATGAAATACACTTAGCACAGTGATGTGTAATTTATACTGTAGGGTGACTGATTAGAAAACTCCCCATGTTGGAGGACATGGCACAGGAAGCTATAGGTCACAGGCCTCATTCAGAAGGATTTGGAGCAGGGGACCTCCCAGTTCTCATGCACTAGAGAATGCTTGTGTTTTGATAGCTAATAGCTGCACATCTGCTATTCTAATTCAAGTCTAGACGATTCCACTAAGATGAGGATTACAGTTTAATCTTCTAGGGACACAGAGTGATCCTTTCCAAAGGTGAAGTGGGACACTTTGCTTTTCTAATAATAATTGTACATTTGTGTGTACTATACATTACAAATACTTGTTTGTCCTCTGCAAGGAAACTCAGTGATGGAAAAATCTTGATCCTTTTTTTATCAGATTGGTGGATGTAAAGAGTAATTGTTTGCTAGCATGATATCTTTACGTGCCATAAACCTCTAGGAACATGAAAAGTTTGAGGTCCTGAAACATTTATATATCTCATCTGGTGTAAAACTGTAAAATCTAGCAGTCAGTGCCTAACTGCAGCACTGGAACTTCATAAAGCTCCTTCTCATATCCCAAACACCTTCTGTGGCCGACAACTTTTTCCCATTTGTTTGCCACACAGACCGAAGAGGGGTGGAACGTTTCCTGTATCATGGGGAGTGCAGAGACAACTGTCCTCCAGGGCACTACCACTTGAAGCATACCTGTTTGCCTTGCCCTGGCCACTGTGACATGTGCCTGAACTCCAGCCACTGCAAAAGATGTTTCAGAGGCTACTACCTTACTCAAAATGTGTGTCAGAAGCACAGTTGTAGAGAAGGTAAGCATCCTTTAGTAGGAGATAACAAATATTCTATTCAATTTGTTACAGAAATCTGCTTAAGCATACTAAAAAATATTTTGAAATACACAGTCACACCTGACCATGAGGTCCTTAAGCTCCAGCTCTGATCCTCTTCTAATATCATGTTATTGTAAAGTAGGAGTATTTTCCTCAAATTGAGTGGGTTATGCAAGAGCAAATGAGAAAACTAATTTCCGTGAGTCTTTCTCCTTTTTTGATTTGAATCAAGTTGATATCCAGAAGCCTTGCTGAGTGCTTCCAAATGTTGCCCTCGTATTATCTAGAGTTAACCCAAAACTGATGATTTGCAAAACACAGGTGAAGTGGAAGATCCTGACTCTGAAGACTGTGTACCATGTTCAGATGGATGCCAGAACTGCAAACAGGGTAAATATTCCCCTTATCAATCTTACTGTTATTCTTAAGGCAGGGAAAATCTAGTCCCCTCACTCTTGTCATTATCTTAAGTGCATGCTACTGAGCAATTAGTCAGTGGTGCAGGTGGCTTCTCACCAATTATCCCATACTATATGAAATAAATTTCTAAAATTTATATTCAGCATAAATAAGAATAATTTTTTATTAATTTAGCTATTAACATTTGAAACACTTTTATTTTTTCCTGCTTGAAAGCCACACTCAGGCTGAAAGGTTTACTGACTTTCTGAAGCTATTATCAGACACAGAATTTTACTATAGATGTTCAAATTTTCTAGGCCTCAAAACAGACCACTGCCCTGTGCTTTTTCTTCAGGATACAGACATAAGCACAATCTTTAAATTTCATTCAAGATCAAGTTATTGCAATAACAATACTACTGCCCTAAAAGAATTCCTTGTATGTGTTCAAGGTTGGTGTGGGTTAATCCGTCCACCCATGTGCAGTTGGCATTCCTGTAAAACAGACAAAAAGGAAATATGTTCCATTGAAAATGCAACCAGCAGTGTTAATTAAAAAGAGGGGTCTGAAATTCAGGCAGAACCTCAACTTCCGTGTCACAAACCGCTTCCCATGTGGCTGTTGCAGCTTCCCTACAGTTTCAGGGGGTTCTCCTCCAACCAGAATATCCGGAGAAAGTGAGACTGTTGGTAAGATGTCAGTAAGTGCAATCATGGGTGAATGCTTACTGTCCCACAGGGGTCTGCTAAAGGGGTGTGGCACTCTCTTCCAGGAAAGCACATATTCTGCTTTGTCATGTCCCAGAAGTGAAAACCTTGGATGTAAAGATATGCCCTTTCCATAAAAAATTTATCTCTCACATTCAGGGCTGCCATCCATGGTTGGAACACTTTCTGAATTTGAGTTTCCAGTTCTGCAAAATTTAGAACAGCACAGTATTGGCATGCCATTGTCTGCAACAAACTCTAAACCACAACTGTCTGTCCAGCTCTTTTTCTGGCTACACTAACTGGCATACCTAATTTACTGTAAGGATTTTCATCACGTAACTCCTTCTTTCTGCCAGTTGTCCAATCTAATATGTGGTACCATAAAAACCATGATGCTGGTGACCAGGCAGTCTGTGTGCGTTCAGTCAAGCTTTCCTCTGTGCCTACAACTGCCCCTGTCAATATTGTTGAATAAAGAGATGGTTTTAACATGAATGCAACTACACTGTGGTCTTCTTTTGTATGGTGTGTTATCCAGATTCATGGCAGCTGTCTGCTTGGCTGAGGGGAGAAGAGAAGTTAAGGGAGAGTATACATTTCAATACCTGTCTTTATTGATGCTATCAGATGTTACCTCCCTGTGCTAATATTTTCTGTGTTTTTTATGATGCTTGAGACTTCAAATAACGTCTTTTTCTTCTGAAACTATTTAGTGGCAATCTGTGTTTTGAATTAAGGAGAAATGTACTATGTATGAATAGCAACTTTCCTTAAAAATAGTAATTTCAAGTAACTCAGAGGAATATTTTCCTCATTTATAAACTTAATAAGCCTGTATAAGGAGACTGGAAGGTTGTTAATGGTCAGTTGGAATACAGAAAAAGTGGCTGTACTCATCTACCTTTTTCCTGGGAGGATCACTGATCTCCTAAATATTAATCATCCATAACATTCACTACATAGTTACAAGTCCTTGCACTCAAAGTTCTGATTTAAAAGAGGATTTTAAGAGCTTCAAGGGTCTACAGAATGGATGTAGGTAAAACAAAGGCTGAATTAGTTTTCACTGCTGTGTAAAGTTTGAAGTATTAAGATGCCAGAGTTTATTAACAGACATTACATCAAGGAAAGCCTTTCGTGGTCACAATGCATATGTTATTGAGAGTCAGAGATTGGTTTTTTGTTAGTTCTATTTGGAACAGAAGAACAGTAGTGGCCTAAAAGCACAGTCCCAAGCAGATTTTGCAAACTATAATGTGTTCTTCAAATAAAGCAGAACCTGTAAGCTTCACATTTAAAATAAGTCAGGTAGCTATGGTAGATGCTTGTATCTATCTGTATAATATGGTAGATATTTGCTTATATTTTTACTCTTAATATTCAATGAGTTTTCAGGCATATCAACAACAATTAATAGATAAGTTGAGTACAGTAATGGCTTTCTCATGTCTAATGAGAAAGATGACGTATTGAGAAACTTTTGTAAAAAAACCCTAAAAACCAAAAACTTAACTGCCGGTCTCTTGCAAGAAGTTCATTATTTTGCAAGGTCTAGACAAATTACACTGCCATAAAAATAACTTCAAACACTAAAATTTCAAGGTGAGAAAATAAGGAATGTGCTACATTTAGTTTCACATCGTCATAGTCTTTCTACAGGGTCCCTTTTTAAATTAAGTGAATGCTCGAGGATTTTGCAGTCTCTTTGTCCTATTTTCCCTTTGAGACAATTGAATAATTTAATCTAAGAACTGCAGAGCAGGTGTAGGAAAAGTCCAACACTATGAACATTTCAGGTAGAAGTGTGGTGGGAAAAAAAAGGAATGTAGTGATCATAGCAATTGGAAATGCAAATACATTTTGTGCATATTTATGAATCTACAGCTGACTCAAGACCATTCTCTCACAGAAAATCATTCAGCACCTGCTCCTTCTGAAGTGCTTTAAGATCCTTCAGTATAAACTCAAAGAAATAAAAATAATTAACTTCTTCAGTTTATACTGAGCACAGGGTCACTTATAGAAGCTTTATTTATTTAAAATGGATGATATTACATTCTAAACCAGGAGCAGCAAAATTCAAGTGATTCTCTTACTGTCCACAAATAATAAAGATTATGATATTTTTCTCTTTTCTTGCAGACAGAAGTCTAGTTTTCAGGAGGGATATATAATCATATTAGGATAACTGAACTGCCTGTTGTCCTACTAGCCTGAAAGAGTTTTGCTCAAAAAGTCTTTTTCACAAGGCACTAAATAATAGATTAAACCACCACCTGCAGTCTCAGGCAATGTTGTACTGCTTTGTGCAGATAGGAAAATTAATAAGATTTGCTTCCTTCTGGCATTATGCCACGTGCCAACAGAATAGAGCAAGTCTGCTTGGGCAGTCTCTCTTCTTGATCAGTAATGACAATACATCCAGATTAACACAGAGGTATCATACTTTTATAACGGTTTGATACGTTATATTACATATCAGGCATTTAAGAGAAGAAAGTAAAACCCACCCAATAAGTAGCACTGCAGGTTATTCTTCACCAGGTGTGAGGATTCTAAAGTATATTGACAATGTTTATTTGTAAGATCTTCTGTAATCCTCAAGGAACGTAGTCAAATCTGTCTGGTTTCCTTCAAGTTTGGAGTGGATTTTGTTTTAGGGCACCAATGTGGCTATATTTCTTTGCTGTATCAACACTAAGAGTAAAGATAGGAACTCTGAGAGAGAGACTTAATCAATGACAGGCAAGTCTATGTAGTTAAAATATAAAAGGTACTTTTTTTTTAATTCAGGTAATTATTTTCTTTCTCTTTCACTTCATTAATTCAGAGGCCACTTGTATTCTAAGGATGTAACGAATCTTTAATGCTCACGTATACCATTCTACCTGCAGACACTGACAAGTCCTGGGATATATTAATAGGAACACTGCCTTAGAAAGCATAATCCCAGAAAGATCTATATCTTTGTGCACACAGTGTCCAAACAACAGCTATGCACATTAGGGTTCACCTCCCCACTTTCTCCTGCCCACATACTCTGGGCTGCTTTTTACTCTGCTTGATGCCACACGAACCCAATTGGCATCCTTGTGCACAACTTCTCACGAGATCTGAAAGGCAGACTCCTGCACAGGCACAAGCCAAGTCTTAAGGGTGACTTCAGTACCTAAGTTTAGTTCTAAATTCTTAAAAACATCAAATATATCCCTACTTCTGTGCAAGCAAACACAGGCACAGTATTGGACAGACAAAGTATCTAAGAAAATGTGCTGGATACTACACAGGTCCACAGTGCCAAAATTGTCTTTATGATACGTCATACCTTTGGTTCCTCAGCTCTTATAACCCAATTTTGGACATGCTGAGTTTACTTTTTAAAGCCGCAATGAATGATGGCTCCCTCTGATGCAGAAAGATGGGAACTGCAGGTCTTCGTTACCTTGACCATCGGCTTTTGATTGAATTTTAATGTCTTTTTTTCTGGTGGGTGCCAGTAAACATCATGAAGTCTACAAAATTAAATCCACTTTCCTCAACAAAAGCAGCTTTGGAAGAGAAATTTTTGCTGCAAAAAATACTAAGGAAGAGGATTTTCTTTATGCCATTGCAGCATTTACCTTCCACCTCTCAATGTAAGTTCACTTACATATTTAGATAACTGCAGAATAGCATTCATATTTTCTCCAGACTTCTAAAACCATAATGAATTTCAGACACCTTCTTCAAAGTCAAACCTTCCTTTTTAGAAAGCCCGTGGCTAGGAGACAACACTCAGAACAAGAGAAAAAAATAAGGTAAAACTGTAGATTCTGAGTCACTTAAAGTAATTATTCCAAGAGAATTTCAGAGATTTGCAAGAACATAAAAATCTTGGTTCCTATTTCTTATGTTTAAAATACAACATGTGGGCTAAAGTGTTTTCTGAAATAACTTCAGCTCCGTCTGTAATAATACCATTTACATATGCCCTTTTGCACTTGCATAATGAACAGACACAAAATTTGGGTACCTTTGAAGGTGATAAGTGACAAACTTCTCTGATATGCCGTATCTACTGACTCGCATACATACACTTCACAGGCAGAATTTGCCACACCATTAACAAATTATGCTAAATAAATACGAGCATCTGGTTCATTGAGGAGGTAAATATTTGCAGCACATGGAGCTGACGTCGACCACTGATAAACTCATTGGAATCAACAGAGGACAGGTCATCCTCTCAGAAGTGATTGTGCAAGTCAGGCATTCTCTCAGTTTGTGGTGGCAATCTTCCTGCCAGTGTGCTCAAGGAGCCACACTTTCCTGACCCAGTTCTTAATTACTTGTGGGTTCTCTTCCACTCACCTCACCCAACCTGAGAAGGAAAAATATCTTATGATATGAATAGTTCTAACGGGTTCCTATAGAATACCTCATCTCCATGCTGCAAAATACAAAATATGATCCACCCAGATTTCTACAGTGAGCACCATGACATGGTTTTACAACAGTTGCACTCGGACTACTTTCAAAGGCTAACACTGAGAATGAAGTACTCCTCAGTAGGGTGCAGAGAGAAGAATGTTCAGTAAAGTTATAAGACTTTTCTCTTTCAAAGATGCCTTACAGAAGAAATTAATACTGAGAAAACCCAAGGAGCTGTGTCCCTGAGAATAAAAGCCCACCAAAAAGCATTTAGACCCAAGTGTGTCTCTTTGATTGAGCGGGGGAAAACCTGTGCCACTCTCAAAGGTCATCCAGAACCTAACTATTTAATTTGGTCAGGGTTATAAGTTCTAAGTACAAACATAAAACTAGAAAAGCAGAAAGTGAGAATAAATAGTACACAAATGATCAACAAAATCCATTATAGAGTGGAATGGAGGAACATAGAGTTTATAAGGCTGCAGGAGTGAGAACAAAAGTATTTGGAGAAGATTTAAGGAAGTGTGAGACAGCTGAAAGAGCAGCACTGTGAACCGACTCAGGCTTACAGATTTATCATTACACGATAAATGAGTGAAAACTGATCTGGCTCCCACAGCAACTTAAGAAAGAGAAAGGAAAACTTCATTTCTTCAAACCATCCCTGATGATGAATAGACTTTTGCTTTCAAGACAAAATTATGACAAGGACAGTTTTTTATCTCAGAGTAAATCTTCTGCAAGAGGTTAGTCTTGCAGAAGGGGTTTTAGATTTGCAGATAATAAGATTTGTTTCTACAAGCTACTGTGGTATGTATGCAACCTGTGCAAAAAAAAAAAAAAAAAAGCCCTGAAAGTTTTGGAACTGTTCTCTGATTTTCAGTCCTGACATTTCAGTGTAGGCAGAACATCACATTAGAGTATATTGTCTTTCCTACGGTGTAGGTAAAAGAGAATTTCCTTGCACATTGAAGATACAAGGTGCATGTATTGAAAAAACTTTCTTTCTTTGATTTTTTTTTTTTCTGAGAAAGAAAAAACTACTTCCTCTCTGAAATCCAGGCTGGGGGAAAATCACTGGAAAAGCTTAAGATGTGAGATTGAACCATGAGTTCTGCAAGTACAGAAATTACAGATTTTAGTTTAAAGTTCTCCACAGAAATACATGCACAGAAGAAAACTACTGGCTCAGACCAGAAGTTCACCTAGCTCAGAAGCCACTGAGCAAACATACTTTTAAAATTAAATATACAAACAAAGCATGTATTTCTACTCCAATGATCTGCAGTTCAGAAGCTTCATGAATCAAAACAGTCAAGAAATGTTAACTGCTGAGTCACTCTGCTGGAATTACTGAAGAAAATATACATTAGAACAAATATAATCTAAACCATCTGCAGACCAGATCCTCTTTTCAGGGAAGTTTGCTGCCTCCTTGGGGCCCAGATCAGGGACCTCACCAAAAGAATGAAGAGGTTAATAGAGCCTTCGAAATACTGCCTACTCCTGCTTTCACATGAGTACCAGTGATATTTCAACAAAAAGAGCAAGGTTAATGAAAAGAGATTTCAAGACACTAGAAAGACTGAGTGCCAGATCCTGTGCTTTGGGCACAATAACCCCATGTAGTTGAGAGAGCTGGAATTGGAGAAGAGGATTCTCAGGGGGAACTCTCTACAACTGCGTGAAAGGGAGCTGTAGCCAGGTGCAGGTTGACCTTTTCTCCCAGCCAGCTAGCAAAAGGATGAGAAGCCATAGTTTTTGTCTGCACATGGGGAAGTTTAGGTTGGCCATTAGGAAGAATGTCTTCACAGAAGGAGTGGTTAGACCTGATGGACTTTCCAGGGAGGAGGTAGAGTCTCTGTCCCCAGAAGTGTTTATGGAAAGACTGGACATGGCACCCAGTGCCATGGACTAATTGACAGGATGTTTGGTCAACAGTTGGACTCACTGATCTCAGAGGTCTTTTCCAAACTAATTGATTCCATGATTCTGTGATTCAGGAGAGAAGGTAGTGTTTTCTTCAATTCTCCCAGAAATGAAGAGCATGGTGTCTCACAGTATTCTTCCAGACAAAACACCCAGCATGCAGCTGGATAAACAACATCATGGGATGGGTGAACAGCTGGCTCAGGGATGAGGCACAAAGAGTGATTGTGAACGGGATGACATCAGACCGGTCACCAGTGGGGTTCCAGAGGGCTCCATCTTAGGCCCTGTGCTCTTCAACGTCTTTATAAATGCCCTGGATGTAGGGCTGGAAGTTCATAGATGGTACAAAACTGGGAGGAACTATTGAACTCATCAGAAGAAGGGAGGTCCTGCAGAGAGACCTCAACAAATTAAAGGTCTGTGCAATCACTAGCTGTATGAAGTTCAACAAGGGAAACTTCTGCACTGGTGCAGTCTTCCCTTAAGGACTGTGTGCAGTTTGGACAGCACAATATAAAAAAGACATTAAGCTCTTAAAGAGCATCCAAAGAAGGGCCACAAAGATGTTGAAGGGTCTGGGGGGGAAGCTTTAAGAGGAGCAGCTGAAGTCACTTGGTTTACTCAGCCTGGAGAAGAGGAGACTGAGGGGAGACCTGGTTGCAGTCTACAATTTCCTTGTGAGGGGAAGAGGAGGGTCAGACATCGACCTCTTCTCTGTGGTGACCAGTGACAGCCCAAGGGAATGGCCTGAAGTTGTGTCAGGGAAGGTTTAGGTTGGATATTAGGAAAAGGATCTTCACCCAGAGCATGGTTCGTTGCTGGAACAACTCCCCAGGGAAGTGGTCACAGCTCCAAGCTTGACAGAGTTCAAGAAGTGTTTGGACAAAGCTCTCAGGCACATGGTGTGACTCTCGGGGATGGTGCTGTGCAAGGCCAGGAGCTGGACTCAGTGATCCTTGTGGGCCCCTTCCAACTCAGAATATTCTGTGATTCTGTGATTCTCTTTATAAATACGTTTACCCAGGTTGTTATGTTTCCTTCCATTCTGCTGCCTTGGTTAAGTTGAAAGAAATAGTGAATAGAAGATAATGGAAGGTTATAGAAAATATTCTTCATTTTTGAAGTCAAATCCGTAACTTTAACAGTTTTAAAAGTTGCATAACACTTTTCTGGTTCATTTAACAAATGTTTTGAATACAAAAATTAATTTTCTGGTGGGAAAGTATACCCAAAAGGCTTTCCCTCTCCACCACCTCTTCTACCGTTACCCCCTCTCCAAATATAGAAATGTCCTTGTCTAGCTCAGGATTTTAAAATTTAAGCTGATTACTTAGATGTCTGAAAACTCTGCTTTTAGAAGTGTCAAAAGCGTTTAACTTATCTTTGCAACAAATAAAGAAATAGGATGAACCTATAGGATGAACTTCAGGTAAGTTGCAGTCTCCTTTTAACAGTGCATTTGACCCACCCTGAGCCCCTGTGAAGGTTCTGCTTTCCAGATCAACACTTCCTAAGGACTTAGCTCCTTCCAGGTACCTGGTTTATGCTGAGGACTAAAAAGCCACAGGTTACTATGAAAATACAGGCCAGGATCAAATTGTGGAAGATTTAATCTCAAAATAAATGTGAACAGAGATTCAGAGACAACAATGTTCTTGTTAGGCTTTAATTGTTCTTCTGGAAGAAATATTAACATAAAAATGGTGTAGCAAAAGTTCTTTTTGGCATTCTGGTTTTCACTCTGAAAATTATTTACATAATTTTATCTATTTCATTTCAGATGATCCAAGAATTTGTATAACATGCGTTGAAAACTATTACATGTAAGTATAGCTGTATAGCTCTTCATGACTACACATTTTCCTGAAGCAAAAATATGCGCTTCACTACATGAATCTGTGCTGTGTATGTTGTCTCATCCTTTAAATTGCCTGTCTGAAAAACTGTAACTTGGAAAAATACTTGGGAAAAGTTGGAAAACTAGCCAGCCATTTAGTTTTGAGACCTGTTAAAACTTACGGACTGGTGGGACCTTTGCATAGCAGAGGAGAGGAATATGGAATAAAAAGTGTCAAAAAGTTAATGCACATGGATTTGTTGTGTCTAGTTGTGGTATATGAAGTTCATAAGACACACTTATAAATGTACAGGCTTTATGCAATGGAATAAAATATTAATTAAAATTTTAAATTAAATGAAGTGAAAAGAACTCTACTGCTTTTCAAAGAGAGCGTTAGTAGATCTCTGTAAAAATTGGAAAAAAAATTGATTGTATTGACTATGTATACAAATACAATGGCACTGGAATATATGTTTTTAAAAGCAATCATCTCTTTACAATCACGATATAGTAATTTTTAATGAAGCATGTATTTGGGTTTCTGCCTATCTTTAAAAAATAAAATGAAATAAATTATACTTAAGAATCCTAAGATAAGGAAACATGACTTTGCTTGTTGAATAAACAACCTAACCACAAATACACTTTGAATCCTCGCTAGAGGAATAATTTCTGTTCATTATGGTAATACAGCTTTACCATTACCATCCCTAGAAACACAAAGAAAACAAACTCAGTGACCTCCAAAAGAAACTTACTAATTATGTTCTACTTTATTTTACAGGTATAAGCAGCATTGCTATAAATACTGTCCAGAAAATACCTACAGAGATGAAAATTCTTGGCAGTGTAGAGACTGTCCTAGCAACTGTGATAGCTGTGACAAGGATGGGTGTGACTCATGTGAGGAAGGCTTTTATCTCTCAGGTAAGCAAAGTGCAAAGTACAAAGTATGGCATAATACACAAAAATATTTTAGACCTTCTCTTCAGAAAAATACTCTGGAACCAAACTCTTAAACTCAAAAATCTGGTTTAGAGCAGAGAGCAGAGGCTGAGGGGACTTAGCTCTTTGCAGAATCAGGCATTTGCATTAATGCAAGGTGGTTATATTACCCAGTAGTGTAATTTGGTTCAAAGGGTCTATATACTTAAATTTCAACTCTTCGGGCCACATAAAAAAATTTGTATTTGATTCTGACTTTGTGAAAGGAGGGTTTTTTAACTACAGAAAGACATTTAAATGTTTCCTTACTATTTGCAAGTCTAGTTTTACTTTGACTTCTAAACACTCTGAAACAAGCTCAGTTAAAACCACTAAATTCCACACCAGATTCACACAAGAGTAGGAATCGCCTAGCTTTATTAAGAAGCCATAAATCAGGCAGCTCTGGTTCAGACATGGTCCCAAAAATGAATCACAGGAATTCCTGAGGTTATAATGTTTTCTTGCATTGGCTGTTGAAAGTGCCCAGTAGTGGCACCACACTCATGGAAAACTCTGTGGTCACAACCTGGGTGAGTTGTGGGTCTATGATTTTTTTTCATTGAAATCAGACAAAACTCAAAAAGCCGTAAGTTCTACAACTTCCAGAGGTTTTGATGAGGTATGCGAATCCTTAATCTGAATCAGATTTAAACCTGACTTTAACTTCATACTCAGCAGAAACTAGAGAACCTATAAATTTGCATATGTCTAAATTTGCATATATTTAAAAAACTTAGGGGTGTCTAGTCTTTAATTTTTTATTGAGACAATATAAGTATTGGGACTTAACCACAAAACTTTTACCCAGGCTTGGACTTCTATTAGATTTGTATGTACTAATGTTTAGCATACTGATTAAAGCCAAGCTAGATTTAAATGCAGATTAGTTTGAAGTTTTTGAAGTTTCTCATATGCAACTGAACTGAATTTAGATTTCATGATAAAAAATTGGAGTTTATATAGCTGCAAAAAGTTTCATATGTTCTTACATACTGGGGTTTTTCCATTAAACCGTTTCTGCTGGAGACAGAGGGGTTGGCAGGGGTCATTATCCTTCCAGGCTCTGTTTCTGTTGCAGACGGCACATGTGTGAGGGAGTGCGGAGATGGCTTCTTTGCTGACGGCATCTCTAGAGAGTGCGAACCTTGCCACAGGAGCTGTGCAACCTGTGTTGGGTACAGTTACAAGGACTGTACTGGGTGCAAAAGCAGTTTCCAACTATCTCATGGGCAGTGCCTGAACCCAAGAAATTCTCTGCCAGCTTGGAAGCTCTGGAGAGGTAAGCTGAAACAGATCTCATAATCTTTTCTCTTTCTCTGAAGACTACTACAAAATTCAGAAAGAATAGAGCAAGATCTTGTAGATTGATTGAAACTGCGCTTTAGTCAAACTTGTAATTTTAAAAGTATGCTGACCAAACAAATTGGTTTCACAGACTGAAATTCATCATCCTGCAAATAGCATAACATTTCAATACAACGTAGGTGTTTCTCAGCTATCTTATGAGTAAAGATTAAAAATATAATTGACAAAAAGATAAAAGTATGAAAAAGATAAAAGATGGGTGTTAGGTTAAGCTACTGGGAATTCCTTATCTAAACAACTGGGTGCCTCGTAGGTCATGTTTTAGACCAGATTTGTTTATTTGCTCCCTACAGAGAAGTCAACATAAGCTGGAGGAAATAGAAAATAATATATTATGTGGCTCTGTGTGTGTGTGACGTGAAAAAATCTATCATCTCTTTATTCCTTTCTCTGTGTAGATATACTCTGCTTTCTGAGAGACCAAATATGTGTTGTAGGGCTACATTCTGACATTCTGGTCCTACACTGGCCATTTCCACAACATTTACAAAATAATTACTTTTTTCTTGGTGGTCTCATCTACAGCATGAGGGAAACAATTGTCTACTCCAAAAAAGCTCCCAAAAACCCAGAAGTTATTTGGAAGGAAATTGCTTTTATAGAGATGTTGAGAGGAACACTGTAATAATTTTAAGTATTTTTTTCCTTCTTATCCATCTCCAAATGCAACCTAGTACTGTCACAAATTTCTTATTAAAAAGTTTTAAATGAAGAGGGCATATATAGAATATTTGTCATTCCCATTATGTCAATATAAAAAGAACAATCAAATGTTTATGTTACAAAATTAAACTGTGCCATTGGAAAAAAAAGGGGACTTTCAAATTTTGTAACGGAACAGTAGTAAAATCTATTATAAAGTTTAGGGATTTATATCACTAGGAGTCTTTAAGAACACATGAAAAGTATCTGACAGGGATGTTTGCTGAATGGAGCAAAAGACTCTAAGATGCATTTTTGAAACAAGTAAAAATTTTCTTCTGGTTCCTATGTTTTTATTTGAATCAAGCACATCCAGGAATTATATTGGTCTATCCCTAGACCAATATGATCTTGCATTAGAAACTAAAATACAGTAGTTAATACTTTCAGAAAAGATATTGACCATTTCTATTAATTACCTATCTGTTGGAGAAATGATGCGTCAAAAGCAATAATCTTTCTTCACCTCAAAAAAATATCAGAGAGACCTAAAAAGAAGAATATTAATAGAAAGTTGATCTCCTACGTGCATTTCCTTGCGTTTAATCCACAGAAGCAAGTTTGGGGTCTTCTCATTTTAAGACTATATCTACATCAGTGCCACGAAAAGATCACATCTGTAGTCTGGTCTATCTATTGATTATCTCTTTCTCACACTGTTAAACACAGTGACTTCTTGTCAGCTTTTTCCTTTTGAGCAGACATCTGATGCAGTCTGCATAACTGAACATTGCTGTGCTGTGAAACTTCTTTCTCTCCATCTTGCTTACCATTTCTCTTTCCTTCCAGTAGTAAAAATACATCTGTCTTTGGGACATTTCAAACTGATATGTCTCACTCAGAGCTGTACTGGCTGGAACGCTAATGGCTGCTCCAAAGTCACAGAATTCATGCTGCAGCTGGTGATGGGACAGTTCCTCTTGGATAGCCCTGCCAGGATTCCTCCAGTGTGGCAGCTGCTGTACCATGTAACTGCTGGGAAAGTGATGTTGAAGTTGATGGTGTTCTGAGCCTTTTTTCTCCAGGCTTCCCAATAGTAGTAATCTTAAGTCAAAAAGTAATGAAGTTGCCACTGTGCTTATTGAAGCTACATCCTTTAGTAACTACATTTATTGACATTTTCTGGAGTTCCTTATTCAGATACTGTAGGTTCATACAGTTCTCATAAAAATAACATTCATTGTTTAAAAAACGATGCAACCTGAATCGTTGATTTTTTTGGCTAGAATATCACTCACTCATTTCTTCTGATGATTTCATTCAAGGGGCAGATGTCAGCTGAGTCCAGATTTCCAACTGTACCATCTATATTGGAAATTCTTATTGCATGCTAAAGGTCCTTAACAAAAAATACAGGATTTAGGCAGGCATGACCAAAACACAGTTAGCTCTAGCAGGGCATCATGCTGATAGAGTTGTTCCTGGTTAGAGACTGCAGTGCATTTCACACTCTGATAATATTTTAATACACATGGATCATTTTAAAAGCGGAAAAAAAAGCAAAGCAAACAACCAAAAACTTCCTGTGTTTCACAATCTGTCACAACTATTTTCTTAATTATCTAAAGCTTTCTGAAAATCAATAAAATTTAGGGGACACAGTCACTGTCATTGTCTATACAATTCTGTAGGATTAGTACAAGAATGGATAAAATTAAAACCTATCTCTGCTTCCTGAAATTTACTATCAGTGAATATTCTGGCTCTCATACCTGTACAGAAAACATCCTGGGTTAAGAACAAATGATCCCTCTCCAGCTTATTTTAAGCGTATCTGTAGGGCTTCCTTCTCTTCCATTATACATTTCAAAGATATACTCAATATATACAGATATACAGAGAAAATAATTTTTCTTTCATACTTGAGGGCAAAATCATAGCATCTTTCCAAATCTTTCACCACCTACTCTGGACAAATGTATCTGGGAATATTTTATCCCACTTTACCTTTCTGTTGTTGTTCTTTAGGTTTTTTATATACACTTTGAGTTTATTCAGGGTTACTTTTTCTTACCAAAGTATCTTCTGTCTCATCTGGTGTCAAAGTCATTTTCTACGGATAGCTTGTCATGCAGCGTAACAGGCATAATCAAAGTAGCTCGTTCAGGCTGTAGGGGATATTAGAATAACTTCACAATTTTCACCAGCCTGATGTGGGAAAGATTGTGGCTGAGATTTGGGTTTTGACTCGCATCTTGTCTGGCTGTTCATCAATATAAGCTTCTTACACTGTGTCCTCAGCACCCTCAAATATTTACATTAGTGCAGCACCATGGCAGAGCTGCCTCTGATCTTCAGTGGCCTGAATTAAAGAATCTGATTAAAGAATACAGGCCAGGTGATTACCAGTCCTACCATTTTGGGGGATTGAGCTGGGTCTGGGGAGCCAGGCATTAAATAAACAACCTTGTCCTTGCCATTGGAGCAAAGGTAGGAGAGCACCAAATGAATCCTCAGTACATGGCCTGCTTCAGACAGTGCAGGAGGACAACACAACTAGGAAGATAGACAAAATTTCCAAATCTAATAGTTTACATCAGCTTTTACTATGTTACTCTTTTATTTACTCTTTTTCTTTAGAAATGTACTACTTGGGAGTTGAGGTATTAGACCTTGAACTGTATTACAAATAATGAAACAATTTCTCTTTGGCTCTTTCGGCCACATGAATTCAGTGGGTTCCACTGTGGGTTTAGTGAGTATGTTGACATACTATGTGGAACAATGTGACTTTTGGGAAACATTCTTGTTTTGGTGGTTCCAAGGCTAACATAACTAAAAGGGCAATACATCAGAGCCTGCCATGGAGAAAACGACTCAGAGTCTGCCCTCCTTTGCAAGCTGAGAGACTAGTCTATTTAGGTTAGAAATAAAACCTTTGTGAATGTGGAATACACTTCTATTTTCAATGATGTTCAAGGTTTCACTTCCATTTTTTATGCAAGGATAAATTATAGACCTGTCCCACAATTTTCACGAGCAAGCACTCCAGCAGCCAAAACATTCTATTAAGAAAATCTATTTAAAATTATATATATAAATTGCTGGTATATTCTGCTGGGCAAGCTATTCCACTGATATCAGTAATCCCTAAAAGGTCATATTCAGGTCTGAAATAATGCAACAGAAAATGTCTGTTACTCAGGTTTTTAAAATGACAGGGCAAGCCAAGAAAAGGAGAAAGGAATAAACCCCCAACAACTAAACTCTAGGTTTCTAGCATGAAACATCTGTATTTTATCTCATATGCCAGATGGTTAAATGAATTTGGAAGCCAGGAAACACACTAGTGTAAGCTTAATTCACCAAGTGAGTACAGAGCCCCTTTTAACTGGATTAGATATTTTGCAAATTATGAAGAGGTCTTTGTTTTGCCAGATGACTAAAAGGCTGCACCCTATAGTAATTCCTTGGGTTGGTATGCCATATTTTAATGAAAATTAAAAATGGAAAAAAATAGGTATGGAATGAGAAATATTTCTAGTGATGGAATATGTGTTTCTTTACACACAGATAAATAGTAGCAATTTACCATTACCTACCACCTCCAATAATAAGAGCAACCTTCCAAACGCACCACTGACTAACTGCATTTTCCTTTTCCTAAATACAGAGCAAAACAAAATCAGTAAAAACATACTGGTTGAGAGAAAGCAATTCAGGCTTTAAAAGGACCTTAATGCAGCTCTGCAGGTATACATATAAGGGTTTCAGGATATGGGAAGAAAAAAACAAGGAATGTGCTATGCAGAAGACAGGAGAGAAATCAGCAGTAGGAGAGAATGGGCCATAGTCTTCTAAACATGAAAATGTTCTGGCATTTAGGGTGCAGAATTACATCATCATGGGAAGAAGTGGAAGATCATTTTAATCACCACCCATATGTGAAATTTCAGGTTGCTAGAAGCAAGCAAAAATGATCCATTATCAAATATGTTCTTATCCATGACAATTTCATATTCTGGTTATTTGTTTGTAAAATTATACAGCTGTATATACAACTAGATTGATAACTAATGGTTATTGGGGAGTGTCATTTACTTCCCAGCAGTCCCATAATTTCCTTAAATGTACAGTTCACGTAAGTCTTCACAATGGGAGAGGTCTACCATTTTATTACATATGTATATTGTTTTCAATATGTTTTACTATATTTATATAATTGCAATTACCTCATGGAGACACGTAACCTGTTTAGGGCTTTTTATTCATGATTGTATTAGTTTTACAAGAGCAGTGCCATGCACAGAATAAAATCTAACAAACTAAGCCACACTTCTGGATCACATTCAAATCACATATTGCTACACAGTGTAAAAGCTAGACACCTTCTAAAAGGAATACACTCGCAGTAAGAAACAGCACTGCATTCCCTTCTGCATCCCTCACTAAAGTAATTGTACCATGGTCCAATAACAAAATACATTGTAAATATACAATCCTTTCAGGAATTAATATATAGGAGCTAGGGATATTACCAGGAGTTAATATACAGGAGCTAAGGATATTACAAATGTACACAAGAGACCTACTTTGATAGCAACCAAAAGTGAAAAGTTTTAAATCCCCTCTTTACTCATAGAAATGCATGAACAAATGAGATTTAAATTGAAGGAAATAAACCATCTTTTGCCAGTTTGAACACTTCCTGCCTGCACTACATGGCCTAAAGATCCATTCTCCAAAAGGAACAGGTAGAGAGAGCAAGGTGGATGGCAAAAAGGTGATGAGAAACTAGAAAGTACTCTTACAACACTGTTATGGTTCTGAATAAAATAAGGAGGGACTATTAGGCAATTCAAATGCTTTTATACCAGAAGGCATGCTTCTTTATATATGGCCATATCTCTGCTCATATGTCCTCAGGTTTTTTAGAGAGTTTCAGCTTGTTTTTTTAAAATAAGTTTTACATTTTTCAGAATAAGTGGCAAGCATGTGAAGAAGACCATACTTGTTTCCTTGTGAACCCCTGATTTTCACCCTGAATATTTCTGACAACTCATTTAATTTTTCTCTAAAAGCAGATTGAAAAAATATTGGGAGTTAAAAGGAAGATGACTGAAGCAAAAATAAAGTAAATATGGGGATTGTGTTAATTGAAAATAAAATGTTACTCATTTTTTCCTTAATTAATTTTGGGGTCACCATTAATATCTTACAGTAATACATTTCAAGAAAATCTTCCATTGTCTCACTCATGATGCACAACCCCAAATGAGAAAAGAGAACAGGAAAAAAATATTTCTCAGTCTTTCCCCACCCTTCCAGTTTCATAATCCCTTGAATAGCCTGAATGGGCAAGAGCCTTGTGGTAGCTTCAAAGCTGCAGTAAAATCTAGTGCAAGAAATAACAAAATTCAGTTTTTCAGATTCTATAAAATAACAAGACAGACTTATCTGGGTCAAAGATGTTGCTCATTCTAACAAAGACACAAGAATAAAGGTGGTCTTGAGTCAGATTCTGACCCAAGTTTAAATAGAGGGCTTTTGCTTTTGAAAATAAAAAAATGGATATTGAATTTTTTTTAAAAGAAGAATATAAGTTTAAGGATAAAAACAACTCAGTAGGTCTCCAAAGATCATTCATTTTGTTGAACACTCAAGTCCTTTAAGGGAAAGGAAAATTGAACCCAACAGCTTAAACCCAGTAATTTTTAAGCTTTCCATGTGCCATCAAGGAAGACCAAGGAAGTACAAGGAACATGTTGCATGACCATTTCCTCAGCTTTGTAAGGCTATTCTTTGGAAGGATCTTGTTATATTATTGGAAGTACTGTGCACAGTTTTCTGCAAAAAGGTCTCTTGCACCGCACTTTCCTATTTTGGAAGCTTTTTGCTGTGAAGGAAACTTACATTTAAAACGTTCACATTATTCTAAATATGTGTTGTATTTCTGTTTTTTTAGTAAATGAAAGCCACAGTCACAAGAAAGACTCATTTTACCTGCCCAGAATTTTTTTAAAAAAATAATTTTTACTAATTTCTTCTATCAATATTTAAATTGGGAAATTTAAGTACTTATATTTGACTGGAAACAAAATGTTGTTTCTGTTGTCAACAGAAGCCTAATTGCTTGCATACATTCCCCTCTGGTGGCAACTAGTTACAATTACAAAAACCACGACATACTGCAAAAAGGAAACAGAAATAAAAACTAGTTCACCAAAAAATATCTTTATTTTTCATTCTAAGGTTTCAAACATTTAGAAAGAATGAACTCCTTTAAATATTCTTCAGCAATAGTTAACAACTTCCCTGCTTAACTTCACCTGATCTTCACTCAAAACCAGCAAAAGAGAGAAGCTTTGCATAAATAAAGTTACGATAATAGAAAACCTTGTAACATCCAACTTCTGTGGAGTATTTCTTATATTCTTACAGTCAACATTAAGGACACTTCTTAAAGCTTTGTTAAATAATGGAGAGTAATGAAAAACATGAAGCTAAGACAGTCTCTCCAAGAAATGCTTTGACAGTGAATCTCACAAAAGTAAGCAATTATCTGTTTGAGGATTATTTGCATAAGAGAAGTCAAAATGCTTATGTGCTACATACCTTGAAAAAGACTCAAACTGCCCTCTGCACTCAGGTGCAATTATATACAGTGGAGTCCTCCTAGCAGGACATGTTGTAACCTGAAATACAGGAAAAAGGTATTCAGCAGGGGAGAACGGGCAATTGCCAACAGTATGAATTTTAACTTGGGCAAATGCTGGATTCTGCACCTTGGGACAGTACAATCCTGGTTTCTTGTACAGAAGCTGAAGAGAAGCACTGCAGAAAGGGACCTGGGTGCTCTGATCGATGGCAAGTTGAATGTGAGTGAACAGTGTGCCCTGGCAGCCAGGAGGGCCAAGCATGTGCCGGGATGCTTTAAGAACAGCATTGACAACTGGTCAAAAGAGGGGATTGACCAGGTCTGATGCAGCCTCAGCTTGAGGACTGTGTGCAGATTTGGGCACCACAATACAGAAAAGACAGAAAGCTAATAGGGAATGTCCAAAGGAGGGCCATGAGAATGGTGAAGGGCCTGGAAGGGAAGGTTTGCAAGGAGAGACTGAGGTCACTTGGTTTGCTCAGCCTAGAGTAAAGGAGACTTCATTGTGGTCTTCAACATTCTCACATGGGTAAGTGGAGCAGCGGGTATGGATCTCTCACTCTTGTGACCAGTGAGAGGGCTCAAGAAAAAGGCAGGAGGCTGAGTCAGGAGAGATTTATGTTGGATACCAGGAAAAGATTTTTCACCCAGAGGGTGATTGAGTACTGGAACAAGCTCTCCAGGGAAATGGACACAGCACCAAGTCTGACAAAGTTCAAGAAGCATTTGGACAATGGTCTCAGCTTATGGTGTGTCCTGCACAGGGCCAGGAGTTGGACTTTGATGATACTGATGGGTCCCTTCCAAATCTACGTATTCTGTGATTATATGATTCCTGTCTCCTTCTGACTCAGAAATTTTAGGTTATAGGGCAATGGTGTTCTGAACAATTTCATTCAAAATGTCCATGAAATACCACACTAAACCATGTCCCTAAATGTACGTACTTTCTAGATCATTCTGTTTGCAATCTATTAGTATTATACATCTGTATTTGGGTTTGGCGCACTACACTGAAATTAAGATTATTTGGTTAATTATAAAATTAAAACCATTATTATTCTCATTTGTGATGAGCAGTCCAGAACAATGCCTTAGTGAATGTGAGGAAAACATTTATATTTTCCTTTAACATAACTCTTAAATTACCATTTAGGAGAGACGAGTCAAATACAATCATTAAGTTCTTCAACTTCATGAATTCCAAAAATTCACAGAAGTGCATTTTCAAAATACCTTAGGAAAAGCCACAGGAAGTGTCCCTCCTGAAGGGAGGAGAAATTAACAAAACCAGATGGTAAAAAATTGAACTTTTTTCCCCTTTCACCCCAGATGGAAATAGAAAATTGCTGTCCTGTGACTCTTCATGTATGACTTGTGAGAAATCTGCTGATGTGTGTACTTCATGTCCACAAGGTAACATTTCAGCTTCCTTGGATAAGTTTGCAAGTGACTATAATATTTTGTAACCTACATGCTTCCAGAGAATGTTTTTGTCGGTGGTCACTACAAAGTCCCTCAACAGCTTAAACAATAGGCAACCAACCCTTGGTGATATGGTTTAAGAAAATTGTCATATTGACAGTGTTCCTTTTCTCTCAACTAAAATCTGTAGACATGATGCAGGAATTACTCAATAGGGATTTCTTCAGCAAGACATACTAGATAATCCTGAAGATTCCTTCTAACTGTAAATTTCAGTGAAGTCTGAGGAAAATATTTTGGGAAATATCTTAAAGAATGTTTTATTCATTCTTTTAAGAACCAGAGTTGAATTTTGAGAAGTTGAAAGCTTTTTTATAGCCATCCAAGGCAAAAATCTTTTAAATATATGTCTAATTGATGCCTTTACTCCCCTGGGGTGCTCTTCTGCCAGGAAAATTTCTCATCCATGATACCTGTGTTTCTCTGTGCCCTCAAAAATATTTTGGCAACACTGCAAGTGGAAAGTGCGAGATCTGCGGCGATGACTGTGAGGTGTGCTCCGACCACTGGCACTGTCAGAAGTGTCAGTCTGAACAGAACCAGCCATTCTTCCTCCACAAAGGCAGATGTTTAGAGGAGTGCCCTGAGTAAGTAACCCCTCTTATATCATCTCTAATTTTTTCTCTGTGCTCTTTCTCTTTAAAGTTCAGAATTCGTTATTAAACTTTCAAGGAAGACCTTAACCTAACCCAAGCTACCAGAAACTAAGGTGAATGTAGTTTTCAGACTGCCTGAATAAACAGTATTTTCTTTTGGTTGGAGAAAAAGTAAAAAAATCAAAAGTGAAGGTAAGACATTAAATCCTATGAAAGATGGAACAGGTCTCAATGAATTCAGTAGGAACATCATACTTCATGGCAAATGATAATAGAAGTTCTAGACATTCTCCAGACTTGCTCCTTCCTCCGAGTAGTACAGAGCATTGGTATGAACTCAGACAGTGAATGTATCAGAGCCATGATACGTAAATACAGTGCTTAATGTGTGTTTTTCTCTTTGGCTCATATTTATTTTATATATTTTTTACAAGTGGAATTTAAAAATATTCCCATTTGACTGCAATGGATATTAGATCAGGCCCATGAGTAGATCAGGTTCTCTCTTTTCTGTGTTTTTTTCTTCAGCATTCATCTTGTCTACACCTAACACAGTTCTAGGTGCTCAAGGCATGAGCGCTGGCATGCCTCAGGTCAGAGAGAGTCCAACTGCGTTACTTCTGTGCGTCGCTGAAGCGACTTCGGCATCAAGAAAAGTGCTGCTGGCTGAGCCAGCTGGCTGGCTTCTTTGCAGACGGAACACGGCAGGAGCTGATGGTATCAGCTCACGTTAGCTCGGAGACAAAGGAAGAGAGAGGCTGTTCTGGTCTGGCTCCTAACAGGTTTATTGTTAGAAGTTTCGCACCCCGAACAAGCTCGGGAGGGATGGAATGTGATGGGAAGTGATGGGATGATCCCCTGAGGCTTGTCCTCAGTTTTATAGGGAATTTGAAAACCCTGGTGAAAGGGGAAAACAACCAATGAGTTACAAGCCAGGGGGAGGATACAAATTAACAAGAACCACGGGGGGAAACCGAGAGGCGGGAGTTGTAACAGAGAACCAGCGAACAACCGAGTAACCGAGAATTTTCCCGAACCGGGGGAGGCGGCTTGTACCCGGGCACTGCCCGGGGGGTGCAGCTTAGGCTTCTGAGCCGCCCCTCGACCCACCCTCTGAGTCTGCCTGTTCGGGAAACTCGATCTAGGGGATGGGCTGGGATTGATTGGCATCACGCTGCCCCAGCCCTGCAGTGGGCTGGGTCACACCAACATCTACATATACATAAAACCAGTGCTATGCAGAAAAAAAGCCTTGCTTAGTTAACCTTTTTTCTTCAGAAAAATGTGCAGCTCCTGCTTTTCTTGCAATCTCTCTGCCACTGCCTTCCTGGTAATTTTGTCAAGTAAGTCAATGAGGGCCAGTGGGACAGGTTTTCTTCATCAAATGTCGCAGTAAATGCAAGGTAATTGCACTAAAGCCTACTCTAGTCCAGAAACAAATTTTAATATTAGAAACTGAGGCATACAACCATTAATTGTGTTTTGACATTAATATGTCTCTTGTCAGTACTCATTTCCCAGTAATTCCACCCAGAGTCAGCATAACAAATCAAAATTTTTATATAGCACTAGTCATTTCAGGTGTTATTATCCCTCTTTTTTTCCAAGTTCTAGACTGTAAGTATTGGCTTCCCATCATTGAGCAAAATTCACAAGGTTTAAACTCCAGTTTCAGACTCTGAGGTAAAGTTTTTGAGACTCAACTACTTTCCACTGGAGCAAAAAATGAGACTCTTTATTAAATGGGTTGGTTTGGGTTTTGGGACATGTTGTAAGGGATAAAAAGGTTTGACTTACTGCATGATTAATTTCTGACAGGGGAATTTTAGAAGACTGGGCTAACCAAGTACTCAACTTTGGAACAATAAAACATGATAGGACTGTGAGAAGTAGTTGCAGGACCTTGATAAAAGTTGGAGAATAAAAAAAGATGAGAGTACGTGACAGGCACAGCTCCTCCTACCTTTTCTCTAACCTTGCTCCTAATGCATTTCCCCAGACTTTCTTTGGAAAGGTCACAACCAAGAAGGAAAGAAGAAGCACTCCTCTATAAGGAATAACAATTTTGTTAATGTAAAGTACATATTCTAGGAGTACTTTCTATCTCAACTTATATAGTTTTCATCAATGGCTCTGTGGATTAGCAATCATCTCAAAATGTCAATTTACCCATCCTTTAACCTTGCAACAATTTGGTTTTGAGAATGTAGACAGATTGAATTCAGCATCTCTTTTATGCATCTTCACTTGAAGCCGAGGTGCAGATTTTTTCTGTATTTATGACTAGTACTCCCAGATGTGGCTGTCTACATTTGCTCTCACACCACGCATACCAGCAAAATGTACTCCTCCTTTGCCATCTCCAGCTTGATCTCAGTAAAGCAAGGTACTATGCAAATATCCTGCTTTTTGCCGTTTTTCTTCAATCCCTGCCCTCATTCTTCCTAGCCTCCACATTTCCAGAGTCTTCTCTTCTCTTTCTCCTCTCTAGAGCCACTGAGGTTACACTTCTCTTTCTTTCCTTGATATCAGTGTTGCAGGTCAGCTGCACAAGGCTAGAGATTGCATGTTTTCCCAAAATTTACATATCTTTCTATCTTATATCCTTACAGGAAAAATAAAGACACAAAAGTTCAACATAGACAGAGGTACAAGAAAAAAGGAAAGCCCTTCAAATAGCACTAACCATGCACATTTTCTGCTCTCAGACACAGGGGATGTTAAGCAGAAGATGGGCAAAAAATTGTGTGAGAAACATATTTGATCTAGTGAAGTGTGTGTGCTGGGAAAGTCTCATTTAGAGTCATAATTCTCATAGCCTGGAGTGACCAGCAGTCTGCTTTGTGTTTTTTTCATTCCATAGGGGATATTTTAATGATTCTGAGACTTGCAAGGAATGCAGCGGAACCTGTAAGACATGTATGGGAAGTGCAACCCAATGCCTGTCCTGTAAAAGTCCTTTGCTTCTGGAGCACTGGGAATGTAAAGCTACTTGTTCAGAGAAGCATTTTGCCTCTGAGGGAACCTGCAAACACTGCCCCAAAATGTGCCAGGAATGTATTCACGATGAAATATGCAAAGGTATTACAAAGAACTGCTCTTGTGTAGACTAAAATCCACCTGGATCTGTCTGGAGAGAGACTGACAGAAAATCAGTAATGTGGAAAAGTAAAAAGTGACGTGCATATCATTGTTAATCTCTAAAATAGATTATGATGAGACTAAATGACTAATCTGTAAAGATTTCACATAGCTTTGCCTGGTCCTGTGGTTCTTCAGAGATTCCTGCTGGTTTGATTTTATTTCTGATCTAGTATATCCAACCCTAAAAACTTGGATCTGTGCACCAATGTGAAATACAGAATGTTTCTTTCCTTGCTCAGTTGAACTTCACACCTCTTTACAATTTTTGCAGATGACTACTCCTGTTAGAGAAAGAAATCCCTGTAAAAAAACATATTAGGAAAGCCTTCGGTATCCTGGTGAGGCTGAATACCTCCCCCACCCCCCCCTCAAGATTTCCAGTATGGTTAATATTGAGTGAGCCATTCTGGAAACATAAACATGGATAAAATAAAAAACCAACCAATTAACCAGCCAAACCATAAACAAACATATTAAACCTAATACTCATAATAAAATAGCAACTTATTCACAGCTCTAGGCGAAGACAAACATTTAGGTCAATATATTCTAGCTAAACTCATATTTTAATAATAAACTAAACAAAACTTCATATATGTACATTCCTGATTTTGCAGGAAGTTCATAATGCAGAAGAATATCCGAAAAAGGCCATCTATATATCAGTGTCAAATGGCTTGGTTAATATCACCAAAGCTGAGCAAGTGACTTTTTTTCACAGTTTCTTGCTGTAACACAGAGGACACCATTTGAGGGTTGGGCCAATATAGGTGTTTTGGAGGGGAAAGACTTGAAAAAGGAAGTCCTGCCTTTTCAAGGTGTTCTGATGACTTCTGTAATGACAGGCAATCCAGAATTTTATGTTTCCTAGGATTTAGCTGCTCTGACACTTAGGTCAGAATTTGCTGCTTGTTTGCTTACCTGTGTTCTGCTGTCCCCTGTAGAGTGTATGGACGAGTTTTTCCTGCACAAGGGGAAGTGTGTGCAGGAATGCCCTTCACAATTCTACCCTGAAGACAAGCACTGCTTTCCCTGCCATGCCGACTGCCAGAATTGCAACGGGCCGAATTCTGATGACTGCACAGCATGCACTTTCAGCTTGTCTGTCCTTTACAATGGCATGTGTTTTGAAGAGTGCCCTGAAGGGAGTTACTATGAAGAAGCCACCAAAGACTGCCAAGGTTGGCAGCTGCTGTTTTCCCCAGAAGAATATTGAGATACAAGTGGGTCTGTTTAAAGGTCACCCCCTAAGGGTGTGCGTGTGACAGCTAATGTTGATACCAGTGTCTCGGAGTTGAAGAGGATAGCTAATGCAGAAAAAGGATTGGGCTTAATGTAGACAGTAAAATTTGAAGAAAGCAGAGAGGGGGGTAGCAAGGATATATATGTTTATTATTACAGGCAACCACTCTAGTAAAATGCTGAGAATGGCTACAGAATTGCTGGAGTCTAGTCACTTTTGCAAAAGCAGTATTGATGCAAAAGAAAACCTAAGGAACTACTTGCATAAGATTGAAAATTATTTCCCTCAGGCTTTCATCCTGAGATTACAGCTGCTCCTTCAAAAATAAAAGCTGTAATAATACTTTGAGAGAAAGCAAGAAATGGTGAAATTCCTACTCTTTGTCCTTTTCAGCATGCAACAGGACATGCCAGACTTGTTCTTCCACTGCCTGCCTAACTTGCAGAAATGGACAGATACTGAACCATAATGGGCACTGTATGTTATCTGGATACTGCTCTCCCACTGAGTACTACATTGAGGAAATTCAGACCTGCAAACCTTGCCACAAGAAATGCTTCCACTGCTCAGGACCCACTGAAAACCAGTGTCTTAGCTGTGTAAATAACCACTATCTTCTCAGTAAGTGTCTCTCTCTTGCCTCTAGATTTCATTCTACATTGAAAGCATGGAATGTACAAGTTTTCATCACATTCATAAAGCATTTGGGGTCCATTAACCAATCTAAATGCCGTAAAGAGGACATGACAAGTAGTTAAATTGTGCAGAGATTATTTTTTCAGTGGGGCTATGTGGAAACTCCTTGTGAGGCAGGGCTTGCCACCCACTGGGGCTAATGCAGGACTTCTAAATAGCAACAAACACCATGATTAAACAAAACTCATTTTTTTAATTTACTTGGTATGTACTCTTCCTATCATTTCCTACAAAGACTTTAAAAGAGGGCTATCATTAGATTTGTTGTTGTTGTTGCTGCTGTTAATGTATCCATAAAAGGTACACATTTTCATGTTGGCTTCTTTAAACCCTGCAGCAATATGATGGGGAAAGGAAAACTTAAACATCTGTTAAAAGGGATCACTAGGTCATCATCTAGTGGGTAGCTAAGGTGCAAAATTACTTTTCTGACTTTGGAGTAGGCTTGAGACTATTCTGACAAAGAGTAGGTTTGAGACTATACCATCTTAGAAACAAATAGGAAAAAATTATAAAATCTCCAATCCAAAACAATTCTTTTCTGCATACTCTTCTAAAAGCAAACAAAAATTTTAGAAAATCATTGGGAGAAAAAAATATTAAATAATCCTTCATGCAGGAAAAATCTAAAAACCAGTGTAAATTAAAAGTGAACCTAAGCTTTTTGAGTCTAATTCTAATGCAGATTTACATTCCTATATTTCTGAGGCCTTGCATCAGACTTATCTTTTCTACCAACACACTCAGCTGTTTTGCACCATTACAAGTGGTAACATTGATGGACACATATAGATAAACATACTGGAACTGAGATGAAAATGAGAAAACACCAAACCTGGAAGTTCCTTCCTTTGACGAATTGCAACCCAAGCAGCAAAACTATCAAGACAAACTATGTAATAAGTACAAACAACAAATGAATAATTACTACTTTATTAGGTTTATGCACTTGCAGCTAATTACAAAACTACTAACTTCTCATTCAGGATTCCTACTACAACAACTGAAATTTCATTGAAAAAAAAATGGACTTACCTGGCTTTGCAGCATTAAAGACATTTAATTCCATAACACAAAGTAGAAGCCACAGACAAGGGTAAAGACCAGTAAACAAATGACATTAAATCTCAAATTTACCATCAGATCCATCATCTACACAGAATGAAATGAGATTGATGCTTAGAGTGAAATCTAGGGAAAATAGCAATGCAGATAGAAAGTTGCTTTACTACTTTTGATTATTCTGAAGGAAATCACTTCTGCTGTTCATTATTATGCTCCTTTATATTTCACAAAGATAAAAACTTGCCTGTGCTGAAGGGCTTGCTAATATGCATAAAACACAGAAATGAGGACTAATAATTGATAAGAATAAAAAAATAATTACTATACCCCAGCATTCGGTTTTCCTGTTCTGATACACTATCTATCCGCATTTCCTCCTGATAGTTTGCTCTAGTACAGCTGTATGAGATGTTTTATAGTAGCAAATCCTGAACACGATGGGTTACTTTGCATTGTTGTCTGTGCAGACAGAACCTGTGTTGAAACGTGCCCAGATGGATATTATGCTGACAGCACGGAGGGGCGATGTTCTGCCTGCCACAGCACCTGTGACACTTGCACTGGAAAACACAGCTCACACTGCCTTTCCTGCAAACCAGGCGGGTACAGACAAGGAAAAGGATGTGTAACCCAGTGTCCAGAAGGGTAAGATCCAAGACCTTTTGCTAAGAGCTGCATCACAGAGAGGGCTTTGAGAAACTAGATCATGCTGCAGCATTCTACATCAGTGTGAAATAGAACTGAGTTTTGTTTTCAGGAGAAAATTTCTTGTATTTTCGCAGTACACAAGTGGTGGAAAACCTCCCTTCACTGTAGAAAACTCTAAAACTGGTGCCCAGATGGGAACTACTTAGTTGTGGTATGGACATTTTACACTCAGAGGATGCTCTTGGCTACCTCTGTACAGAATAGTATGAACCAGACAAGTATACTAAGTTATTTGTCAGTCAGCCTGAGCACAGACAGAAGAACCTCCAAGCACCATTGTGGCCTCCACTTAACATGAAGTTTGGATAAGGTTATATTTTTTTTTCATTGAGTTAATGCTTATGATAACAAAAACAACCATTAAACAACTTTGAACTGAGCACTCATAATTCTAGCAAGAAACTTCCCTAATTAATCCATTTAAGTTCAAAGTGAATTCAGCGTTCTTTCGTGAAATTCAAATTTAGAAAGTGAACCTATGATTTCTCTTTCAGGTTCATTCAATTTAAAACTAGAGTTCAACTGATCATTTTGGTTGTTCATCCCATTAAACTGGAAAACTCTAATGACCATATCTCAGCAAAATCACACAAAATAGGAGAACACAGTCAAAACCAAGCTGAGTTTTTTTGAATCCTCCCTACTTCAATACTTTATATCTCAATTCAAGTCAGATTTTAGAAATTTTTGATGTAAACTCTGTACAGAGTCATGCTCAATGGCTGAATTCCAATGACCAAGGGGAATTACAGAAAATTAATTCTATTTTCACTGAGATTACAAATATCTGTGTTCATTTTAGTATAATTTTTATAAATTGATGTAGTCACAGTAAAAAGCTAAGGATTAAACAAGTGTTGGTTTTCCTGACACTGCTGGCCTTTATGCAAAGCTATGCCTGTCTGATCTATTTCAGCTATTTCGCACAAAATTCCACTGGATCATGTGAGAGATGCCACAAAAGTTGTAAGGAGTGTATGGGGCCTCGACCCACCGACTGTCTTTCCTGTAATACATATTTCTACCTGCTGCACTCCACAAACGAATGTGTTAGCTCTTGTCCTCAGTACTACTACGAAAACAAGGACAACAATGTCTGTGAGAGATGCCACCCTTCCTGTTTAACTTGTGAAGGTAAAAGCATATGATCTGCTTTGAGCAAAAAAGGGGTCATCAAAACACCAGGAATGTCAGCTCCAAGATTTGGGAACACATCACAAAGATACAAACCACATACAGTGCTACCAGTCTGTCCATGACTTTAGCCACAGTGGGTGATGCTGACTTCTCCCAGGGATTGCTGGGCTTTTCCTGGCTCTTGGTGACTTGTGGCATTCACTGGTCAATAGATTTATTTCTACCACATTGACAATTGAGGTAAATGCAAGTATATGAATTCCTGTCAAGCTTTCTCCAGAACTGTTTCCAGCACAGAGCACAAACAGAAAGACAGCCATGTAACAGGGAGGGCTGGGACTGAGTCACATGTTGCCAAGTCAGTGAGTGGAAAAAACCGGAAAACAGTAATGAATTTTCCATCAGCCAGGCCTCTCACAAAGATGCTCATCAGCTTCACAAAAAAATGGGCTCACTTGCTTTCAGAGCTGGACGCCATTTTTCACACAAATATTAACAAAAACTGAAAAGTACCTCACTCTTTGAGCTGTCATACTGTGTGCTATTCCATGAAAGCCAAGGAACTTAATTCCAACTACAGTCTTTACAGTCTACAGTGGGAAGGGTAAAGACCCATAAAGCACATTTTTAGGTTGAAAGGCAAACAGAAATCAAAAGCGCAGTGATGTTTCTTGCTTTTAATATAGTTATGTATTCTTCAAAGTTAACTTTTAGACACCATCAATTTTGCTCTGCGAGACTCATGTTTTAATTTTCTTAGTTTTCCTAATTAAACCAATTCTGAAACAAAAAGCATTAATCCTCTTGGAGGCACTTGGTGCCCTTTTTTACCTGAACAACATGAGATTATAGCTAATGGGTTCCACACTGCAGCTTCGAAGACCATATCACATCATAACACACAAACTGTTTTGGATAGTGAATATACTGGATAGCACAGATGGCTAATTGCAACATAACAATATATGTGGAAACTACACTTAGAGTGAAGCCACATCCAAGAACTTTTACAATGTAATTGTATAACAATGTTATAAAAAGTAGCAGAAATATTTCTGCTTGGATTTCAGACAAAAAAAGATAGACATTAATTTACACACTACATCCTCTGTTTTTCACATTTGGCATAAATACTATGGGACAGAATTTTTATCATCAGAATTATGAATTACAAGGCAGTCTGAAATGCAGCTGCATTACTGATATAGCAGCAAAGAGCATGGTGTCTCTTTGTCATGAGCAGTAAGGAAAACCATATATTGCACAGTAATACAGTAAGTTCTCTGTGTTGTAGAAGGTTACTAACTTCAGCAGTTTAACTTCTGCTTATGTTAGCTACTTGCATTTTCATTTTCTACCTGTCAGACAGCAGCAGAAAATGTCTAGGTGCAGGGAAATGGACAGGTGCATCTTGACACTTAAGACAAACCCATCACCTCAGTGTTCCATAGAAATATTGCATGTAGCATCTGTCTTTAGAAGGAGTCTCTGACACACAAGGGCATATGATGCTCTGCCTGCACCTAGTGGATAATGTTTTTTTTCTTATCCAACTAAATAATTAATTTTTCTATTCAAACATTAACATCTCTTAATTCACTGTTGTTTGAAAACAGTTAGTTAACAGGGCAAATAAGCATGGATTTTGTGAAGGACAGCATTTGGCAAAGTTTTCCACAATTTTACTTCAGTGCTCTGACCTATTTTATTTTCCTGAATATGTCAGAGGTTCCCTTTACAACTGATTCTGAAATCATCTTTTCATGAATATCAGAACACAAAAGAAATAAATTTTGTTTGTACATAAAGCCCCAAGACTAGACACAAGTTTTTTCTAATGCCAACCTCTTCATGTTGAACTCCTCACTAATGATTGTTGCACTGACAAACATCCTTTTGGTTCATTGCACTGGTCAGTATAATTTTCAAAGGAAGTTAGCTGACAACGTTTCCTGTTGTAATATTGTCGTGTTATTTGCCCTTCTAGGAAATGGAGCACTCAGCTGCACATCTTGTGTATGGAGCTACAGTTTATTAGGTGGAATGTGCAACTCAGACTGTTTTGTAGGTGAATACAAAGTCCAGGAAACACCAGGACAAAAGGTACCTATTTGTAGGCTCTTTGTACACAATACAAACAACACATTCCTCTTCTCTGAGTTTTTGATGGTGCTTATCTTTAAGTTTGCTTACTTTTTTGTGCTTTTGGCAGGGGAAGCCTTGTTTCTCTTTCTGGGGCTACTCTATAGTAACAAAGTTATCAAAACTACATGGACAAATCGGTTCTGTTAATGATACAGTGAGGGTTTTTTCCAGCATAACTGAGATTTCCTCTTGGATTTCTGATGCCTTTTCTGTAAGAAATCCTTCTGTATTTTTGATAGACAGCTTTGCAGGCAGAAAGCTCTAGTAAAAGGCCAGGCTGAAGTTAACAGAGCTGTATATTTAGTACAGCAGGACCACAATTAGGTTTGGGTCTGTGCCATAAATCTGGACACCCTACCTTCCAGATTTCCACACCAATTGTCTTCTAAAGATATTTTTTCAAGAATATAGCAGCAAGGCATGCCAGCCTGAGCTACAAAACCTGGAGTCTCTGTCCTGGAATATCTCCTTGACAGTCCTACTTCATAGCACTGAATCTGGGAAAATAACCTTATTTGAGCCTGGGGACGACAGAGGTCTTTGCAAAGACAGAGGTCTTTGCAAAAGCTTTGACTCTAAGAAATTATGAACAGCTATGATTCTCCAGTCTTGCACAAGTTCTTCCATCCAGGATAAACAGCCTTGCAATCCTAACAGCAAGTTCGATGAACGTTTATTGGAGTTGCCAGATCTTCACAGTGAACATGTGCCATGGCCAGGAACTGTGAACACTGGAAACACTGAAACACCTGACTTCAGAGCATTCTGCAGTGCAGGTGTGATCACAGTGGCCTCTGGTAGTCTTTGTACTACCCAGTACAAAGTTCCCAGAAGTCTGGACTTTAAGATGAGTATTTCAACCTAAGCTGTTTCTGTAGAAAAAGAAGGAACACAGTTTAACAGAAATCTGTTTTGTTAAAAAATTTCCAACCACCTTTATTCCTTACTTCTGCTTCTTCCCTGGGTAGAAAGAAAATTCATACTCTCAGCTTTTTCCCAGAGTATTTCATATTGCTTCTTCCATGTCAGTTACTTTTCTGGCCCAAAAAGCTTAAAAGCATGAGTAAATTTTATCTTCCTGCCCAGCTATGTGAGATCTCTAAGCTCTTATAACACTTTACACCCTCCTTCTACAAGCAGATTACTGAGAAATCAGAAAACAGAAAATTTTGAATCTGCTACTGTATTTTCACATTGAGACTCATGGTGCCCAGAGATGACAACCCAGATGGTGGATGACAGCATAGAACTGCCAGGTCAGGTCCAAATCACACAAAGTTAGAGGTGTATTGCTTGTGTTCTGTGTTTAAAGGTGGACAAACCCAAGTGTGAGAAATGTGACAGCTCATGCACTGAGTGCAAGGGACCTGGTCCTCGCAACTGCACAGTCTGTCCAGCCAGCATGCAGATCTTCCTGGAGGAAAGCCGCTGCCTGCCCTGCTGCAGCGCCACTGACCTACCAGAAACCCCAGAGTGCTGTGACTGCAGTGAAACACAAGGTAGGACCATGCTGAAGAGCACAAACAGTGCTGAAGTGTTGTATAGTTGATTATGCTGACACTATGCTGCCTCAAAAGTGGACTAGAGAGAAAATGTGTTATTGGTAAACAGTGTGTTTCTACTGCTGCATCAAAAACAGGAAAGATTTTACTCAAATAATAACCATTATGTCTGGTGCTGGAGATGGCAACTTCTTGCACTCACAACTACTACATTAAATGGCCCAGCATTTCATAAACTGACTGGTTTATGAATTAGCTTACTTCAATGAAGAGACATCTGAATCACTGCATTCATGAGCCTGCTAAATAAGAAGCTTATTTGCTTCTTTCTCATTATTTCAAATCAAATAATGAAAAATAGATATCCCAACCTTATTGACATCCTTACAGCATAAGAACAACAAAGACACCATTGTGGTACTAGAAAAGTTAGGTATTTTGTTGACCGCTGTTAAAAATATAAATAGTCCTAAACACTGTACTGGATTTTTTAAGACTCTCACACACACAAATACAAGCTCATTTCATCCACTTTTTTGTTGTTGTTTTGTTTTTAATTTCTGTTGTAGATGACTGTGTATTACAGACAACTCTACCTCCTGGGCAAAAAAGCAAAACTGCTTTCTTTGTTATCACTTGCATCTTGCTTCTGCTTGTCATTGGAGTAATTGTATTCATCTGGAGAAAGGCACGAACCAAAACCCAGCCTGTCAGTAAAGGACGGTATGAGAAGCTGACAAATCACTCCAAAACCTTTCCTTCCTCTGTGAGCAGCTACCACAAGAATCCCAGTTACCACGAGGATCAAGTGATTGAATACAGAGATAGAGATTATGAAGATGATGATGACGAAGATGACATTGTATACATGGGCAAGGACGGCATAATTTATCACAAATTTAAATATGGACTTTTGGATGATGATGAGGAAGATGAGCTAGAATATGACGATGAAAGTTATTCATTTAGATAACTTTTTGATAATTTACTAATTGTAAGTTAGTCCTACTCAACTGTTTTTCCCTATGAAAATATAGCTATTTAGTTAATATGTTTAGTTACTTGAGAGCACCCTGACCTCCAAATTTTTTGCTATTTGTTATTGTGAGAGCAGAATAATTTCTAGAAACTTTTGTCTAAATAATTTTTTTCTAGGCTTTTAAGTAGCACTCCAGATATAGTCTGGTTAAGAGATTAAGTTCCTGTGCATTTGTGTGGAGAATAAATCCTTTCACAATATGTATTTGTGTAACTAAAACAAACTTTTCTTCAAACCTTTATGGAGAACCTTGCCAATCACTACTAGAAATGTGATAAGCAAGATGGGTGTACCTACTTGATGAATGCCACTGGGAGAGGGTGCCAGTAGTTTACTACTTTGTGATTAGTTACTCAGCAATTCATAACAGAATAGGCAACTTGGAAAAGTTTACTTGATTTTCTTCATAATCAGCTGGTGTTCCCTGAAGCAAACACATTCCACTCTATAATCTTTACAGTGTACTTTCATGGGAAATCGTGTATCTATGACATGATATTTTAAGACTTATGATTGTGACTGCTTCTTATAACTGTATTTTATTAACAGTTTGTATGAAATAGAACAAAAATATTTTATATATCAGCCTCCAATTAATCTTTACTGCAGTGTTTGTCAAAAAATCTTGCATTTTACAGATGAATTTCTTGGTTTACAATGAAGGGCAGTATTGTCTATAAGCATGGCACACACACACCCATCCTGCACCACAAGCAGCCAGTTGTTTATATTGTAAATGGCTCAGGATGTTCAGACAATGGCAAAGGGGATATTTAGCACTTTTCTTGTAATTTTTATTATTATTACAGAAATAAAAATTTATAATTCTAAAGAAAATATGGATGCTTGTTGTGAAGAATAAATTCTTTAACCATCTTAAAAATGCTGTTATTCATTAAATTTCATTCACTCTCAGAGTTTCTCTAGGTTTCCAGTAAGGAGCTGCTCTAAAAATAATAAGGTTATATATATAGATTCAGTGTTTGCAAAGGATTTGTGTAAAAATACCAGATTTTCATGGCTCAGTGCCTCAGTGGAATCTTCAGTATTACATATGCCCAAAGACCTCAGGATAGTTCCATCTGTAAGATTAAAGATGTTTTATGGAGAGGTTTATTGCTTCCAATTTTAATTTTAACCTTTTAGTCATTGCACCTTAAGCAAGAGAGACGAATTAGAAGTAATGTGACTTCACAAAAGCTGAAAAAAGTACCTATGTTTATCAGAAGTTGTAAAGCAACATTTGACGGCAAGGTACTTCAGAAAGATACACATTATCTTTCACTTTAAAATCTAAAAAATTGGAAGAGGGAAAGAAGAGTGAAAAATCAGTTTGAAAGGTGATACTGCTATCCTGGTTTCCTAAACTTGTTTAAGTTAACAATATGCTTTATTCTTGTTGCTAATGGCTCACAATACAACTGTGAAGATGTGCTTTGACATACTTTCATACATTTCAAATGCTTATTACTAGCTATGCCTGAGCAGTCTGAAACCAGAGTTATAGATGCAAAAATGTGCATTTTCTTTATGCACTCTCAGGTTATGAAATTATATTATTATGAAATGGCCGGATGAACCCGGCACGTCAACAAATGATTAGAACAATAGTGCTTTGGTTACTCAGCCCTTTTGCCATGCCTGGCAAAAGGCTTCCTGGGGGGCAATGGGGTCCATCTGACAAAGCAGGGAAAAAGCATCATTGGTCGGGGACTTGCCAGACTCCTGAAGAGGGCTTTAAATTAGATTTTTTGGGGAAGGGTGCCTATCTATCCCAATCCAGACAGTCAAATACCAGCACTTACAATGGATGCCCAGAACAGCATCAACATCTCCCGTAAAAGAAAATCACATTCAATAGTTTTGAATGTGTTAAGTTTGAAGATAGTGCTCAAGGAGACACAAATTTAGGGACCTGTACCCCTTTCTAGTTTACAACTAGAAATCCCTGCTGAGTCTACAAGGAGACCAAGAAAATAAAAGCACAAGGAAATAATTCTAGTTATGCTTCTAAAGAAACTTAATGGAAAACTTCATGGTTGAACCAAAGAAGGCAGTAAAAAATAATTACAGAGAACACAACAGCATGCTAAGGAAATTCTGCTTTTCTGAATTATTTTATGCCTTCTATTAATCTAAGTTCCTCCCACTCTTTCCTAAAATAAAGGCATTCAATTATTTTTTAATCTTTTCTAGTCCTTGTTACTATCATCATTTTCCAGTTCTTTTTTTCTGATGCAAAAAACTAATTTTGTCATCTAAGTACCTCTTCACAAGTAACAAAAAAAAGTCCAAATATATATCTTATTCCATTGCACTGAATTCTTACTTCTTTCACTGACAAATGTATGCACTATGGAAAAGCAAGTTCTTCATAACATCAGAACAAACTAAAAAAGGAAAGAAGATAGTACTATACTTTGTAACTCTCTGGCATGAGAAAGAATGCACAATTAAATTCTCAGGCATTACAAAAGATGATCATTACATAAAGTCAGCATCTTCAGTTATGTACTGTGGAGGCTGATGGGCCTGTGGTACAAAGAACAAAGAGAGTCCACTGGTGGGACAGTCCCTAGTACCAAAAAACCTCCCCAGGTTAGGGTGACAAAACAGTCTTCCTCCAGGATGCTGTGCTTTGCTATGTTAATGTGCCCCACTTCTGCTTCCCCGGTTGGCCCATTGGCCTCCCTGCCCCTTTGTACCTAATATGTCCCTGCCCTAGAAGGTTCTCCACTCCCTGTTCCCCCATTGGCCCTTGCCCCATCACCACTCCCTCAGTTTCCCATTCCCTAGTGCCGGCAGTGTACCCCCCCCGTGCCCTCAGATCATTGGTCACTGCTGCTCCCTCCCCCTCTGGTATATAAACCTGGAGCCTCCCAAGTTCTTAATCTTCGTCCCTGGAACCCTTCATGAGGATGGCTGCATTAAGCTCCTCCCATGGAACCCTACAGGAAGGCCCTTCCTGCCTCTTAGCTGTCGACCCATTTTAAGGAGCTGTCCGTGTATGTGTGTGTGTACACGTGTGAGTGTGTGGTGGTCCTGCCAAGTGGCTTCGCCTTGGAGACGCTTTTAGGAAGGCTGTGACACCTCACCATCCGGCACCACCAAGCTGGAGACCGCGACAATGTACGAGCTTCTATATTAACTCCCACTGTCACCAACATTTATAAAGTTCTAGTCTCCTGGAAAACGAATCTTTCTAATTTCTCTAGAGTAACAGATACTAAAACTCTTCTAAATACCACACTAGCAAGTGCAGCCTTCTGTTTTAATAATTTCTTTTTCATCTTTCTACTTTGTGTTTTTGGAGGATACATATTCCATATTACCGTCAGATTGCAAGCCATGTGACCCAGCAGAAAAATGATTTTATGTGGTGTCCTGAACAACAACAAGCTCTGCTCTGTGAGCTGGCACATTCCTGGTGTTTCCTGAATTGTCAAGAAGCCTGCCCTCGTGCACTGGGGTTCTCTGGACAGTCTGTGGCACAAGATATTGTTGTAAGGTTTTTTCCTATTTGTTCTTCCATTTCAGAGGGAATCACAAATGGCACTTATGTAAACCTAACATTAGTGAGTCTTAAAAGCTCATCTCTTCAAAGAAAGCACTGTTCATAAATGACAAAATACAATCTTCTCTACATTTTAAACATTCAGTCATTAAAAAAAAGCACACACAAAACACATCCAGTTGGCCATATTTTTATTTGATTCCTTTTTGTAAAATGTACTGCATTCTGTCCAGATGTCTGGAAAGTGATGAAATTACTTTATGCTTTTCTCTTTCGAACAAACTTCCAGCCCATTTATTTTGTTTAAGTAATTTCAACTGTACCTGAACTGATGTCAATAAGAATTATAATGGCATGTGCTACAGGGTTTGAAGATTTTTTTAATTCCATGTGGTAAGTTGCTTATGAAATGAGCGTGTAGCCGTCAGAAAATACGTCTTATTTTTATGTTTATTGTTACTGGCTTACTGCTACTACTGAGCATTCAAAAACAGATTCCAGAAAATATTTTACGTATGAAGTACAATGTCATTCTGAACTGATACTATAGCAGCAATGATGGTGACCAGGAATAAGCGAATGTAAGTGCTGCTGTAATTACATATTCCCTTAAGTGGAAGAGTTACTACCTAAATCTTACCTTCTTCCAAAATTATTTTTTTTGTGAGATCACTGGAAAAAGGGAAATAATATTTTTATGTTAACTCTTCCTGCAAGCTTCAATTGTGTCTCCTCTGTGTACATTTCAGGTTTCAGTTTGCCACTCATTGATGCACATTAAAGCATTTATTTGCAGAATCTAACTGCATTCAAGCAGTTTTTATTTTATGTCATGCAAATCACACTATCACTTTTCAGATAACTGCTCTATTTATAGCTTTGGAAAGAGGTTTTTGTTTTGTTGGGATTTTTTTAATTTCTGACGATGACCGGAGATCAGATTCCTCTTCACTTGTACACATGTTCAATTAGGAGCCTAATGCATGTTACGAAATTTTAAACAGCAGGGAGTGGTAAGTACCAGATCCAAAAGCAAGAGGTTAGCAGGCAGATCTTGAAAACATGGGGAGTCAATCACATATAACACAGGAATGCTGACATAGTTAAGTACTTGCATAAACCACATCTATGTTCAAACCGGTACTGGTTACCAACTTTTTGATTATATTTTAACTGCTATAGCTTCTCTAAAGTGGATGAATGTGCATTCAATCTAGACTTAAAACACAACTGGTAGCTTACTTCACTAAATTTTATAATCCCTGCTTCAGTCTGTCCTTATAAATGGAAATTCCTATTGAGTTTGAATACTTAATACTCTGTACTTTTGCAATCAGCTAAATATTCCATACACACAATTAGTACTTGCATAGTACCCTTTCTATGTACATTTATGTGTTATAGAACTGTAACATCTAAAACTCTAGTTTTGTTGTGCTGGCTAGTTATATAAAATGCTCCTGGCTTTCTGACACAAAGCAGTAATTGTTCAGGAATCTTTACTTTCAATAGGTTATATAAGAAAATAATTCTAACACTTGATATACAGTGTAACATTACAAATGCATAATGTTTTTATATCCTCATTCATATTAAATCCAGGTTGTCTGTATCTACTTACCAAGCCACTTGTCAATTGCATTCTCATACTTTTTTTGGTCCTTTAACCAGTCTTGATGCCACCTAAGGTTCGCAATAACACTTGAATAATTGTGACCCAAACTTTGTTTCCAACTGATAAACTGTTGTTTGTTATACTCCTGAACAGAAGAAGAAACCTTTGGATAGTTTACTATAGAGCGAAGTACTTTGTCCAAGGAAAGTACAATTACTGGGAATGTTATGGCAACATTTGTAAGCTCATCTGGATCAGCAGTAAGGTCTGGAACAAACAAAAAGTCAGTCAAGATTCAATTTGCAATATAGTAAATTAATGAGTTATTCAGGACATAAAAGTAGCATACCAAAGAGCTGGGGCAGTACTGAAGAGCCATCCGAGTATGTGATGTATTTCCACTTGCCAGCTCTCAGCATATACATGGAGGAGTTCACATTGCAGCCGTGGAACTCACTCAGCACCCATGAGGGTCGAGGCCCTCTGGGTGACGCTTGGCTCTCAGCCGTTTCATGTAGCAGCGGTATAAGAGAATATCCACTGAGGTTCTGTGGGACAGGGATTCTTGCTATATCTAAGGAAAGATATACAAAATCAAAATGCTACTGCAGTTATCATGATTCAAAAAGCCTAACAAAATTCTACCAGTGTCTGAATGTAAGTTTTATTTTGATAATAAAACGTGCACTCCTACTTATTATCCTAAAATACACAATAAAAAATACCTTAAGGAACTTCCCAAGGCAAGCTGCCCATCATCTTGATCAAATGTACTGTCTATCTGTATAACTCAATCTTTAACAGAAGTTTGTGAAAAGGGATCACAATAGCCTCCTTTGATGGATGGTGCTGTTTTATTTCTTAATCATGGATGCAAAGATTTCTTTTTTGCTCTGACTACATAAGGCAGGAGAAAAAGAATGTCATAGCATGAAAAGACCCTAAAAGCTCCACATCCAACATGTTGTAACCATTTATTTCTTTAACAATAATGGTGCTAAGCTTCTCTGCAGCATTCTTCATTAGTGAATAATTAAATGCTTTATAAAAGGTGGCCATTATGGTTATCACGTACAACTGGTGGAGACACTTGAGGAGCAGGGCCACTTGCTTCTCTGGCAGGACTGGAGATAAAGATGATATCAGAGGTGGTATCAACATAGTGCATGTACAGAAAACACTGGATGACTCCATAGCCTACCAGACGGCCACTAGAAGATGCTGTTATATCCATAAGCCCCTTTAGCACCAACTTACACCACAAGTTTCTCTAGCTCCCAAAAATCAGGTTAAAAGCCTGCAAAGGTTTGTCAGAAACATTCTGAAAAACATAGCTGAGAATCCCAAGCATGTCCTAAAAACCATGTATGACAGTACTGCTATTTTTAATCCTCCCACTGAACATCATCTCTAGTAATTCAAAATTCAAAGCTTTCCATTTCACAGAGCGCCGTGGTAGTATTTAATGTGTTCTGTGTTGAGTGGTGATACTGTATGCATATAAATCGCTCATAGGTGACTCTTTCCTTCATCAGCGCATGTCTTCCTTTTTGTCCTCTATCCAGCCAGCATCTCACTAAGTACTAGGAAGGCCTATAATGTGTAGTAAACCCAGCAAGCACCTCCCAGGCATGCATGGGCAAAAAACTTGAACAAATACATACTACATTTGAACAAATGAAAAAGGGATATAGGCTGTTCTGTCATCCTAAACCAGTAATGCTATTACTTGCAGTAACTGCATTCTCTATGCGCAAAGAATGTTCCAGCCACCTTCAGCAGCTCCTTCTTTTCCAATAGAGAGCCAAAGGTACTTCCATACAGACCCACAAAGCTAACGCTGCCTGCAGGAAAGATGATGCTACATCCTGTTACAAAATGCAAGAGCTGTTGCACTTTTGACTGTACATCCGTATGACACAGATCCTGCTGGAATCAAAACATTTGCACTTATTCTTAAAACTAGTGCAGGAGGCAGACAGGAGAAAAGCATTTGCATGGCATCTTAAGACATATTATTTCCCTGAGACAACGCAAAGCAAAGGGATTAAATCTGTCACAAAAATAGACTCAAAATCTGTTTCCTCACTAGTCAGCAGCAGCATGCAGACTGAGGACACAATACATGATACAGATGGCTCTTCAAGTTTTCATTTTCATCACACATGCCTTTTTGACATTCAGAGTACAGGGAAGGGGAACTGCCAGAACAGAAGCAATGGATTATGCACACAAACTTCTGGGGGAAAAAAGCCCCAAACACAAAAAAAAACCCAGGAGGAAAAGATGGAAGGATGCTAAACCATCTGACCAAAGAAGAGATTTTTAACATTTTACATAGGATATCATAATTTATATAAGATCCGTATCTAGTACAGATATATATGCATAACAATTTGATATCAAAATTTGGAAGAGAAAGTCACTCAGATTTTATATCTTATTTTTAACTGGATAACTGATTCAAAAGTTTTGAGAACACACAGACAGATAAATAACTTCTGTTTAGTTTTTAGAAAATCAACCTAAAACAATTTAGAAGTGGATTTTTCACTGACATTTACTGCTAGAAGTACAGTTTTATTTACTCATGTTCTCAAGCTAATTGCAGTGACACCTCTTAGAGAGCAAGCCTTCCAGACTGGCTTGAAAACAACATTTTTCTGATTGGTAGCCTAAAAGATCACAGATAAAGCCTCAAAAGGTAACTTCACCTGATGTATAGTTCCAATCAGAATCATCTCTTGCATGATTAATCACAGATAACTGTTCAAAAATTCCCTTTTAGAAGTGATTTTAGTTTTTTATTTAATTCCCTGTCTCATACTGAGTGTTTTCCTATCTCATAGGGTAAGAATGGATATCCATTATCACAGCTTTTTATGCTTGCCCTGATCAATTGTACATTTCCTATACAAAGTTTTCATCACACTTCTTCCACATGACCCTTTACAAAAGACATTCCTTGAAGAAGCTAATGCAGCTAAGTTAATGAACCTGTCAACCTTTTGGATTTAATCTCATCTCTGGATGCACTTACACTGTAATATCTATAGTAAACGGTTGGGTATGAAGGCTAGCAAGGATTATTCATATCTAAAATGGGTTTTATCCCCTTTTTTTTGGTAACAAATAATCCTGTATGTAATCAGTCGGTGTAATTATGTGGGTGACAGTAACAGTAATATGGAAGATCATCAGTTTATTTTTTCATCAATTTTTTACTTTTCCTATTAAGTCCATATATATGCTCCGCAGATAAATTATCTCCTGTTGTGTTACAATATTGCCTCAAAGTGGAGACATAATTCTGACTATGATACAAATGCAGAATAATAATGGTAACTGGGAAAAAAATTGTCATCTGAAATTACTTAACTCACCAAGCATAGTAGGATATATATCCACAAGAGATACTACATTTGGTATTTGCTGCTGTTCCCTTACACCTGGCCCCATAACTACAAGAGGAACATGGGAACTTCCTTCATACATGCTCATTTTATAGAACTGACGGTGTTCCATAGCAAGTTCTCCATGATCTGCAGTGAACATAATGATTGTTTTTCCAAGAAGCCCATTATCTCGCAGAGCTGAAAGGATCTCACCTGCAACAACAAAAAGATACTGAAAAGGATACATTCAAAATACTGTTTCTAAGGTCTGTACTTGTAAAGTAGCATGCAAACTTCAAGGAACCCTCCTAGTCAGAGGAGGAAACTCCTCTCTTGTTGCACATACATTTGTGCAATGAAGACACAACATATACTCCTCTCTTTTTGTATGTACATTTGTGCAACAAACACAGGGCCAAGATCAATGAAGTTGGCAGTTAAGCAAAGCACTTAGGCATCTTAAATATTAAAACTCTAGGATGATTCAGGCCTAAACATACTGGTTAAAATATGTTACAAAATTAAAATCCCAGTGCAGTTACGTTGCAATCCCTTCATCCCCTAAAGCTGGTAGGCTTCCACTGATCTCTTTTCATTCATAAAATGAGGAAGACTAACTCTGTGTCTTTTAACTTACTTTACCAATCTAACATGCCTAAAAGATTAGCTTATTTAATCACGAATTTCATATTAGTATGCAAGCAAATTCTCGTTCATTCATGGTCACTTTTCAAATTAAGAAATAAAATACTATAAATTAAGACCAACTTGCATTGTAAATTTTCTATCTGTAGACCTTCCTGCAAACCCTGAAGAATTCTGAATGTACAATTAATTATTTCTTTAAAACTTTCAATAATATGCTGCTAAGGGACACTCCAAATGTAACCTTATTGCTCAGTTGCTGTGTAACAGCTGTTATCCAGTCTACCCATTTGAAATCAATCTCTAAGGAGAACTACTTATGCCCTAAAATGCATCTTTTCTTCCAGCTCGGCTTTTACAGTCTGTCCCCTTCACAAAAATGTTTCCATTATTTCAGTTAGCACTTATTCAAATAGATTTAGTTCCTCTTGTACATGGGTGTCCTGGGTACAGAGGAAAGGAGGGGTGGAGTTTCCAGCACTGTTTAATAACACACCACTTATGTCAAGGAGGGGGCATGGTTTTCAGCAGGAAACACCAAGGTACGAAGTTGATTCTGTCTTACCTCAGTGAAGGAAAGGTGTCAACTGCTCCCTTAACTGTTGCTGAAGCCACAGGAAGCTCGACAAGCTGTAACTATTTTGCAGGAGCAGCGGGAAGATGAGACAAGCCACTGCTGCCACCACTGCTGCTACTACTTCTGCTGCCACTGTCAGGGCCAGCACTTTTGGCAGCAGGACCTTTTCTTTGGATGAATTATCTTTCCAGGTTTTGTTTTGTCCCTGTTTTCCATTGTTTCCAGGCTGGGGGAAGGATATCAAACTGCAGAAACTTGTTTGCTTCATTGCTTTTGTTTTCCTGAGCCTCATGGTCCAGTGTGGAGGGGATGGGGATGACAAGCACCACCTTGCCTTTGTCTGGGTAAAACCACACTGGGTACTCTCTTTGGGGAGCGTTTTTGCTTTTTCGTTGGTGAATATCCTTCCTTTGGGTAGAGCACTCTCCCTTTGTGTCCTCTTTTGTACATAGTGTTGTGCTTATTTTGAGTGTTTCAGCAAAATTGTTGTTCCCATTTGTGGTCTTTCCTAGTATTTCCTGTGCTGTCAAAAGAGGATAGGGGAGGAGGGGCAGCTTGTGTGGGGTTAATTTTCCCACTGGGTTTTAAACCAGTGCAATGGGTTGTGCAATGTTTTGCTGCAGTTACTGGTTTTCTACAGAGCCTCTGACTGCTGGCTGTGATTACTTTTCAGAGTGCTCTCAATTCACCTAAAAGGCTAATCCATCATTTATCATATAGACTGATAAAGCAACTTCCATGACTTACTCCCAGATCTGAATTGGGGTGTTTTGTTTTCTACTTTTTTCCCCCAAAGATCAGCCCTATCTGCATTTTCTTTAAAGACATCAGAACTAGAACACCCACTGTGTAATAAGACATTTCCTACCCAGCATGGCATCCGTCTCTGCACACATAGCATAATAAAATGCTCTAATATTTCTCACTTCTTCCTTTGTAAACTCTCCTGTGCAATTCTTGGTGTACGATGAGTAATAGTCTACTGGATGCATCTCTGAAAGAGAAGACCACTTGGGTATTTTAATAGCTTCATAATTTACCTAAAAATAAGAGGAAATTAACATCACTTTAGCAACTGAATTAAACAAGTTTTCTAACACAGATTTAATTTCAAAAATTATAGCATAAATTCACAGTTCTCAATTTGTGGCCCAGGAAACACCAGCTGCTTATTTGTTACACAGTACTGCTACCTCCTCCATACTTCCCCACAGCTTCCAGAGGTAAATGGTTTTTTAAAAACTTATAACAATCAGCTAGAAACTAAGGCTAGGAGCCACAAATATGTGCTTCACCAGCTGCTGCATATTTTTAAGAGAGATAGCACAGAACAGTCTTCTAGAGTAAGTACAGAATATTGGCATAGAGTCTTCATAACTGTGCAACAACTATAAACCTCATGGATCTAAAAGATTGGGTGTTATGTGGGACTAGAGAACAACATGGAAAATCATGTATTCCAGGAAAGCTCCAGGACAAGTCTTGGCATCTTGATAAAAAGAACTGACTATTTTAATCCAATTTTCTAATACTTTCTACATGTTTCTACAGATGTCAGTTCATTTAGTTATAAAGAAATGCAAGATCAGTGTGATACTAAAATCTATTTCAAGTAGTATTGGATTTGTATATTCAAATTAGGTATAGTCACAGATACTGCCTGCTTCAGTACTAGCTTTAGAGTCTTGAAATTTGACATACACATTTAACCTTGGCTGTCATACTTGTAAATATTCCCTTAAATAAAGTGCTGCATTTAACAGTTAATTACTTGTATACTGCAGACTTAAAGCACAAACTAACACAAAGCAGAGAATATGTAATCCTAGTATGGAAAAATTAAATTTATTAAATACTAAACCCACACCCATTGCCCTCATTTACCTCTGAAAATCTCTAACAAACAGACCTGAGGACTAGATCATAGCACAGCAACTCCAGTGTCTGTAAAGCACATCCTAGGGCTGCCCCAGACATGGGCAGCTGTCTGGGGAGCTAGCAGTACGATGTCTGTCTCTTGAGAACATGGTGTATCTTTGGCCACCAGAAATGTTAATGGCCTTGAGTTCCCACAACATTCCATCTCCCACAACAGACAATATTCTCTCTTAATATCTAGTGAATATATTAAGTCATAGAATCACAGAAATAGGTGAAAGGTTGGAAAAGACCTCTAAGATCATCGAGCCCAAACACTAAACCACTACTGCCAAACCCACCACTAAACCATGTCCCCAAGTGCCTCATCAACATGTCTTCCAAATCCTTCCAGTGACAGTGACTCCATCACTGCACTGGGCAGTCTGTATCAATGCTTGACAAGTCTTTCAGTGACAAAATTTTTGCTAATATCCAATCTAAATCACCCCTGGTACAACTTGAGGCAATTTCCTCTTGTCCTCTCACTTGTTACTTGGAGGAAAAGCCCGACAGCTAAACAAGTTGATAAGACTGCAAGAGTTCAAGTGCCCACAGCAATAACACCTGTCTTTGTAATAGTCAAATAGAAACACCAAAATGTAAGTTTCCTGAGGATCTACAGGAAACACACTGCTAGAAGAAATCATGAAGATAAAAATAACACTGCTTCAGTCATTTTCTTATTGCTAAAGGTCCTTGGCTACATAAAGTTACATTTTGGACTTTGCAAATGGTATTGATTAGCTGCTTAAGATATGAGAGGAATAAGCGTCCCTCTCCATCCACGATTCTTTTCTACAGGACTACAACCTAGTTTTAAGGATTCACAAAGACACAGTCCTTTTGTCTGTCTATCGTAATGTCCTGGGTAACCCAAAGTGTTACTGTATTCCATATCTATTTGCCATTAAATTGTCACTGTCTCTTTAAGACCTGCAGCAGGGCTGGAACCAGAATTGGAGGGCAGTCGGGAGGTGCCAGTCCCTTTTAAATGTCAAGGAATGCAAGCTGACTTCCTCTTTTGCTGAGGGGGGAGACTCCCCTTCAGAAGGGGTTGATTCTGGTGGGTTTCTGGGCCTACAATTGTAGCAATTCGGAAAAACTGCATTTAGCAATCAGAAACCAGGTTTCTGGTGATCTTTGCAAACACTGTGGCAGTGAAGCTTGAGCAGGTCCCTGGGGTTTGGGCCACCCCACATCAGTGTCCAGAGACCAGTTCCCCCACTCCCTTCCCCAACACACCAGCAGGTCAGAAGGCACCAGCACCAACACCAGCAGAGTCCGGCGGGCAGCAGGAGGAAGCACCAGGCAGCGGTGCTGATCCCACACGTGTCAGCACTTCCCATCTGCCACTAGAGCTTCATAAGCTCCAACCTTCCCAGAAGGGTTGGCTGCCATCCTTTCCCTTTTTTTCCTGGAGTGCACGGTCACCCATGGCAGGTGCCACCTTGGAATGGGTCTGACACCATTGCCCTGCAGGCGGTCAGCAGTGGGGGGATGTCAGATTGGAAGGAGGCAGTACCCCACCAGTTTGGGGGTCTCTTTGTTCCCGTGGAGCTTCTGAGATTCAGCAATTTTGTATCTAGTGATTATTCACTGCTATTTTTTGCATGTTGCTGTTTTGCTTGCTAGTAAACTGTTATTTTTTCACTTATATCTACTGGTATTGGTTCCCTATTGGTGGAAAGGGATTGGTTGAAACCAAGGGGAGGACCTCATTTTAGAGTGTCCACCTTTTTGAATCGTCTTAAACCAAGACACATAATTCATAACTAGGAAAGAGGCCACGTGCCCTAAAAAATGACAGCTTGTGCAAAATACAGGGGACTATCTGCTTAACAACCCAGAGTTTCACAAACATACTATGTTGATACTCTGTCCTGTATTACAGCCCCAATAAACAAGGTATTTAATTCAGTTCTTCATCTATGTGGTCAAACTTCATGAGATTATCTTTGTGATTTTAAAAGACTGCTTCTTCCATGACCAAAAAAGAGCTACATCACAGAAGAACCAGCCAATGGTCAATAAATGGTGGTCCACACAACGCAGTATGTATACATAGTGGTGGGAAGGACCCCAGCAAACTGTGGACTTAAGGCACTCTGACTGGATACAGGATGACAAAAATTCATCAAAGATGTTATAATTCTGCCAGTGATTTGAAAAAAAGTACCTATGCTTCCCAAGACACCTCTAACCTAGCAATTAGCACCCAGCAAGTTTTTCTTAATAACTAAGCTAGACCTTACTTTTTGTAAATGAAAGGGGCTTTTTTCCCCATGCTCTTCCTCTCCCCACAAACTTCTCACCATTCCCAGAACAACCCACAACCCTCACGATTATGAAAAAATTCAAATCTCTCAATATTCATTGTAAATCCTTTTTTTTTCTAAGTATTTGTATTTTTGGTACACCTAAATAAAGAGATATAGCAGCTCTCCAGTGGAAAAGGCCATAAGTCATATAAATTGCATATGGAGGGGCTTTTTGAAGTATAAAGTCTTATCAACCTAATTCTAATTCTGCAGCTGCAGAGAATATTAATGCCTTTCTGCAATGAAACCTATCGTAATACATTTATATTTTATGGCAGATAATGGTACCTGGGGACCATACAAGACAGAGAAAAAGTATTTCTTCTTTGGAATGGCGTGCTATTTGTTAGCTTTACACATACAGACATAAGGACACTTTCTTGTGCTTGAAAACCTACAGTAGCACAGAAAATGTTAACAGAAAAGAAAGACTTCGGTTGTGTCTTATGTTGCTTCATGTTCTAGGTTCATACTGCAGAAAAAGTCAATCTGTCACTGTAAAACTCACACAAAATTATTACATATAACATCATTTCTAACAAGCAAAATACAGAATGTTCGTAACAATGAACACTCAGACCATTAGCAAAATTAATTTACAGCTAAGAAGAGCAACAATCTTATTTTTCTTAATCTGTTTCTAGCCATTGAACTCCATACTTATTTATTGATTCAATGAATACTGCTAACAAACCTTTTTCGACAACAGAGAGAAATTCCTCACTTCTTTTTGCTTAGCCTTTAATCAAAAATCTAACATTTCACTAATCTCATACTTTCTTACTCTGTAGTGAAATATCAAAACTGTGTCTGTCTTGAAAATCAGGAATAAAATACTATTTGTTAGTAAGTACAGTTACTAAAAAAATTATATTTAAATTTCATCATCACATACCTTTTCAAGCCAATAGGGAGATGTTAAAAAGGTAGAGGATCCAAAATTTTCTCCCGCATAGGGTGATGGATACGGATGTGGTAAATTTAGTCCCAAGTAAAGAATAAATGGTTGAGTAAGATTAACAGCTTCTTCCTTTATCCAGTTTACTGCTTTATCAGTATTCCACCAATCTTTTTCCATCACTCTAACATGCTTCTTATGGCCTGTAAGTTTCACCGTGGGTCTTCCTTCTTGTCGGAGCAGGAAGTCAACATCCCTAGTCCAAGCTTCCACACGGTTACTGAAAATACATACACAAGTCACATACTCAGCAGAAAATGCTTTCCTCACTTTTTCTCCAAGCAAAAAGCATTATGAATTCCTGAAGAACTTCCCCTATACTTTTACCTGTAATCTATTTGCAATTCCTGCATGAAGGAGAACTGTTATTCAATTGAGCAATAACAATTGCGCATCTATTTTATACTCAGACCTTCAGCTTTTTTATTTCTGCTTCTGAACCTTCTTTCTTATTTATTACCACTTCATGTCAGAATGGCTCTTCTCACATCTACAAAATAATACTTAGAAACAGCACTCCATCTTGTGGACTCTTCTCCGCATTCAGGCGCAGATTCACACACCATTTATTTGTAAACTGGGCCTGAGATTTTTAATTGAAAGTGTCTAGAAGGAAATAACTTGCCTGGTGAGGCTGCCTTTAGAAACAACATTCTGGATGTGGATTGTACTATTAATTAAACACACTTTAGGCAAAAATCTGTAATAATGTTTTCTCTTGTATAATTGCTTTAGATGTACTCCATAAATCCTATCAAAGGAATAACAGAAAAGGGTGCAAAGAAAGAAAAAAGGGGGGAAAATGGCAACATTTTAATGATAAAATATTTTTTGAACAGATTTTCGAGTATCATGGCAATTGTTATCTCTCTAAAACACTAGAAAATCTGAGCTGCAAATGTCCTTGTTTCTTTGCTACTGTGAATGATGGTAGACACTGCTGAGAGGCAGACCATCCAAAATCTTGACTAATCTTCATCTTGTTCATGGCAATTTCAATATAACCAACCAAATTATAAAGGAAAGTATAAAACTGCGCAAAGTTTGATCACATACTTTTAACAAAACACAGCATTATTATAGTTTAAAGAGCATCTAACCAGTTTTATCCCCAAAGGAATTTTACCAGTGCACTTTAACTTCCAGAGAAGCTATTCAGAATTATCTATAACAATTCTTTTTATCATTTTAACTCCTTGCTTAGGCTCACACTTTCAACCTAAACAGGCTTAAATAAATTACTTAGAATAAATTAAGGTATCTGGTTTATAGAGAAAGCATGTTGCATAAACATTAAAATGAAATTATTATAAAGGAGTGTGTGTGTGAGTGTGTCTAATGGCAGCTAATGTCGTAACACTAATTTATAGAGAAAAAAACATTATGTAGGCCATAAGCCAGTCTGGTTATCCAGTCAGACTGAAATTAGGATCATGTTTAAAGAACAAAATCCCCTCAAAACTAAAAAACGAAATGTTAAGTAACTTAAACCTGTTTCCTATTAAAGAAAAAGCTACTCAACACTGGACATCATCATTAATCAGTGAGATAGAGCACGTTCATAAAAATGACACAGAATGAAGATTCCCCTGCAAGCCCATGGAGAAGATCTCAGTGTGGAAGGCTGTCCCTCTGCATGGACAGTCCATGGAACACCTGCAGCCTGTGGAGGACCCCAGATCAGAGCAAATGGATATCCAAAGAAGGCTGTGATCCTGTGGAAAGCCTGCACTGAAGGGGACTTCCAGCAGGACCCTTGGACCTGCAGAGAGAGGAACCCATGTTGGAGTAGGTTTACTGGCAGGACTGGGGGTACCCACACAGGAGAAATCTGTTCCTGAAGGAGCGCATCCCATGGAAGGGACCTATGCTGGAGCAGTTTGTGAAGAACATCAGCCCATGGGAAGGACTCACTTTAGAGAAATTAGTGGAGGACTGTCCTTTCAGTGGGGCAGGGACCACACACTGAAGCAGAAGAATGTGAGGAGTCCTCCCCCTGAGGAGGAACAAGTGGCAGAGACAGTGTGTGATGAACTGACCATAGTGCCCACTCCCAAATTCTTGTGCTGCTGACAGATGTGGTAGAGAATTTGGAAATTGAGCCTGGGTACAAGGGAAGTGTGGGGGGAAAGCGTTTTAAGATTTGTGTTTACTTCTCATTGCCTTACTGTGGCTTCTAATTGGCAATAAATTAAATTAATTTTCCTGAGTTAAGTCTGTTTTGCCTGTGTGCCTGAGCGATCTCCTTCAATCCTTATCTTCACCATTGAATCATTGTTTTTACTCTTTCCTGCTCAGTGGAGGACATGGAGTCATAGAACAGTTTGTTCTATCATGATGGCCCTGGTGTCCATCCAGGGTCAACCCACCAAAACAGCACAAGTCTGTGAACACTTATGACCTTCAAAAAAATCCCACAAAACTGCTGACACTTAACATTTTGTGACAGTAGACTTAATATTTATTATTAATAGTATGGGTTTTTGTTCTGCTTTTCCTACACTGTTAGTAAAACCAGGAAGTCAGGAAGTCTTAAGGCAAGGCAAAAACAGTCTATGAATTTCACTTAGGGAGCAATACCAGTGATAGAAAATAACCATTCATGTTGGGCAAAACCAGTTTTTGTATCACCTTTCGACTACAGGTAAAAGTCAAACTGCAGCTGCACGTGATATGCTTGCTTCTCCATAAAGTTGCAGGACAGATCTCTGCTAGGTACCTAATACAATTTCTTTTAAATTAAAGCTACTGTAATTTCAACTGGAGACTGAAACTACATGACAGACCACTACATGATTTGCTCACTGCTGTCCATTTCACAGCAGGAGACTCCACCTGATTACCTTACTGAATGATGTCCAGAAGTAAAGTCCAGTTTCCCAAACTTCTGTGCACGGTAGCCATGCCTCTCCATGAGATCCATCCATGTTACATAATCTGGATCTAGACCTTTGAAGTTATTCCAAGATTCTGTTAGATGAGTGAAAAGACCACTCCACATAGCTGGGGGAAAAAAAAAGATGAGTGATTAGTATCCCCTAGCTATATGATTGAGAAGGGATTAATCTTCTCATTGTTATAGAGGTTAAAAGTCCAAAGTGTGATACAATAGAACAAGGAATACAAAGTATTACTCTTCCAAATCTTATTTCATAATCAATACAAGTAACAAAGTTTACTCAAATAATCCCCAGAATTGCAGAAGGTTCTATCTTTCCAGGTGCTATTAAATCATTAAATCAAGTTGTAACTAGATCAGAAAATATTCTTTTTGATATCTGAAAGAAAATGGCACAGTAGCACAGATCCTGATGAAATAATCCTGTATTTACATGTGTTTCAGAGTATTATTTCCCCTTACCACAGTTAGATTTAATGTGAGTTTATTTGTGGACAGAATTACAATATAGTATTTTCATAAATACTATATGCCCTTAATTTTATTCTTTTTAGGTAATCTACTTCACTACCAATTGTAGAAACAAAGCGAGAATATTAAAGAAGATACCAAGGAGAAATGAAACCAAGGGAAGAGTTGCAAAGGAACTATAAGGGAAGATTTTTTTAGTGAATTCCTATGTCTTTGCAGCTTATCAAGAATCATTCACTCTTTCCAATGCTAATTTAGAGTTAAAGGTAGTCCTAAAATGAAACTAAGTCATTCTACAAGCAATAAAAATATCCCGTAATCAAAGTGCATCAACCCCACATGGCAATACTCCTCCTTTCCCCACCCCGAAGTCCACTTTCCCACCATCTCTTCTGGTATCATCCCTGACACCTCCACAACAGACGAACCCTCAGTTCCTTGCAGGTGTCCAAACTACTGGCTAAAAAAGAGATGTCCTGCTGGATCAGAGCCCCACATATGAGCTCAGTGGTCATGGCTACCTATAATGCTACACATTATTGATGAATTACTGAATTCATTATGCAGTTTTTTTCTCACAGGAGTACTAACCTGCCATTTTCACAAACTTATTAAAATTAAATAACTTAACACAAAGTTATTGCTCTTAGCAATAAAAACTGGCCAAAAGACTCAAGCATAAAGAAAAAGAAAAAAAGGCTGACAGCTTGTTCATGTAACGTCACTCACTTAAAATGTGACTGTGACAAAAAGAAATGGGGACTAGGTTATCAATAAAGGGAATATTAAAAATGTAACAGTATATTTGACAGCCTTTGCCTGCTGCTTCTTTCAGCATATGCTTTTAGAGAAAGGGGGATCTCTTTTTATAGCTGCAGATGAAGGTCAAGGAGCTGTTGCAAAACAACTGAAAAAGGTAAAAATGTTTTAAGATGCAACATTTGGTTGAATAACATAGTTTCCTTCTATCTTTCTAGCAAATTCTGCAAGTGTGAAATTGAACAGAGAACAACAATTGCATTAAGTAAAGAAAAACATGGAAATATTCAATTAAAGCTACCGAAAGATACATCGTGTGTCTAGAAGACAGTGGTAACAGCTACCACTTCTTTCAGTTGTTACTATTTCTTGCTCTCTGCTGAATACAGGAAAGATATTTATTAACTTTGTATTGGGAAGAGAGAGTAGTTCTGAGGGTAGTTTCAGCACTGCAGCAGAACAAATCAATAATCTCTCTATAAATCCTCAAGATTTTCTAAAAATCTGAAGCTTCAGTGGGGTTCATAAAAAGATTTGTGAGCTTACACTTAACTGAGAAAAGGAGAACAAAAAAATAGAAAGAAAGAAGGAAACAGAAGAAACAGAAGAGATAAACAGATGAAAGAGAAGAACACCACAAAAATCCAGGCACAAACAAAAAAAAAAATGGATCTTACTGAAAACCAAACCAAATCCCTCCCAATTAAATAATTACTCTCCCATCATTACCGTATGTTTAAATTAACATGTGCAAGCATTTATCTGATGTTTTACTTGGTTCTACCTGCGCGGGAAGGACAACAAATTGGAGAGTTGGTGTAGGCATTGAGAAAGACAGTGCCGTGTCTTTTCATAAAATTTATGGAAGGTAAATCCACAGTCTGATTCCCTGGAAAAAATGTCAAGCGTCCATCCTGCAATTAAACAGACAAAAGCAACACATAAACAGCATCAGTGCAAACTATCAGCTGCGTTAATTAATATACTTGTTACCTTGGACTTGTGTTGCTCAAATGCTGCCAGTTCTACACAGGTATGGAAAACAGAGTTGAGAAGCTCTAAGTAGATCAATATAAAATGGATCACTTTTGAAAAAGTGCAGTGGAAAAGATAACCGGGCTTCTTTATAGTTAAATTAATTCCCTTGTATCACTACACATATTCCAAGCTGCAGTTCTTCAGGGGTGGGGTCCTACAATGACACATTCCATGGGAATAGGTATGGTGAAAGGTAACAAGGAGTAAGGCTGAATCCCAGTGTAGATGTGTGCACTAGCACATATTTCTGTGAAACCACCACTGAACCCTCATCCTTTTTAAAAGTTTATCCACACCATTTCTTTGTGAACTTCTTTGGAACTATGGACTGGAAAAGTGATCAGAAAGCTAAAGGAAGGCTCTTCTTCCACTGAAATGCCACCCACAATGATTCCCTTTTGACACTTTCACAGTGCTAATTTCATTTTCACCTATTTGTTTAGACAAACAGATAAGTGACAGTGCATCTGCAGTTTTAACTGCAGAAAAAAGCAATTCCCACTACTGGTGGTTTCCCACTGGCAGAAATACTCTTGGATAACACAGCATTGCAGAGAGTCACTTCATTTGGCACCAGTAGAGCTAACTGCAGCATCCCAGCCTCTGAAATCAGCTCATATCAGAACATGGTAAATGAGCAATCACCTAATTTTGTATACTACTACAAATGGCAACTTGAACAAGGACTCAGTAGGACAAACCAGAAATAAAGCTGTAATATGCAACCGGAACTTGAACGAAACTTTGGGCTGAAAGCGCTCTTTGGAAAGTTGTCCTGGCTCCAGCCAGGACAGGATTGTTTTTTGCAGTAGCCAGGAAGGGACACAGCTACCACACGGAGGTTATTGTGTATCTCATGTCATTTTCCAGGAACAGGGGAAGGGGTCCCTTCCAGGTCAGGGGAGTATGGTGGCAGTCAGGTACTGTTGGGCTCTGCACGGTATAGGGATGAGGGTTCAAATGTGAATCACTCATCTCCCTTGTACATTTTTGTTACTAATGTTGTTGCTGTTACTGTTCTTTCCTTATCTCATTGCTGTTTCTAGTAAATTGTTCTTACCCCAACCCATGACCCTCATCTTTTGTGCCTCCAATTCTCCCCTCCAGCCTGCTGCAGTGGAATGAGAAGATAGAGGAGCGAGCAAGCGGCACATGGTTTGGCATGAGTTCAGTGGGAGCACTAAACTGGAAAATACCATTCCTAAACCATGACAAAAGTACACAACTGCTGTACAGTCCTGTCAATAACATTCTTAAGTTTGTCCAACAAAGTCTTGTTTGAACAGCTGGAGATAAGAGTTCCTTAACTGATACTGTGATACAATATTCAATGACATAGTAGCAAAAGAACTCTGTATACTTTCTGTCACAGTATGCTTGGTATACTGCCACACGAGTACTGTTTCTATAGATAACAGGGTAGTCCATGAAAGTAGTAAGCGTCTTGAATTGGCTGAGAAGGTGGAAGCTCAACAGCTATTTCTGGAAATCCATCCTCTAAGAAGGATTGTGTAGGATTTCCAGGTTTTGAAATACCTAAGGAAATAAAATTTCTTTAATACAAACAAGCACCTTTCATCCAGGAACTTGAGTTGCATTGCAAGAAAAGCCTGTCATCCATCACACAGTTAATTTCAACAATTCAGGAGTTGAATTGCCTACTAGAACATTTCACCAGGAAACCCTTGGAATAGCACAATGCCTGATGTGACACAGCAGCAGAAAGCCAGCTGTTCAAGCAAAAGGTCTCTGTTCTGCAGGCCGAACACAGTCCGGTGTCACTGAGAAGAAAATTTTTGTCCCACTTGGCAAAATAGGTGTGATTCCTTCATAGGCAGTGTGACCCACAACAAAGGCAGGCACACTGTCTAATAAAAGTCCAGATCTTTTAACAGCGCGCTGAACTTAAGCTTGTTTTCCCAGAAAAACTTTTAGTTTCAACAGATCCTTCCTATCCTTTATTAGTGATATAATCAAAATGGTTCATCTACTTCTACCTTCAAATCCATCTCAGAAAAAAGCTTACACAACACAACATTTTTTTTACCACATTCTTCTTTGTATGCACTATGTAAATATGACACTTTGCAAAAACAGTACTTTGTTCTTATTTGTTTATGTAAGAATACCACAAACATTGTGGGGTTTACCTCTCTTTTTTGTAAGGGTTTCCTCATTAATCCCTGTAATATAGTTATGAGAATCTTCCTGCTTAAAAGGGACACACAGAAGTTCACTTAAGGTTTGTCTGCAGCCTCTATTACCATCTGAAGATAAAATGGACATTGACTAACCCTCCGGACCTTAAATACTGTAATTTTAACTATTGGTAAGTAAGACTTCTAGTAAAAGCTGAACATTTGGAGAAAAAAACATGCATTATTTTGGAATATTAAGAGACACGATTTACTCACAATAAAATTAACAGAGAATAGAGTTAAAGGAAGGAAAGTCAATAAGGAGCTATGACATTAATAAAGAAGAAGCTATTTCTTTATCTTTGAAATCACAACAAATGTGTTTAAAGACAGGGTCTGAAAAAAGATAATACATGTTTACCAAATATTTAGGAAAAATTCATCCCAAGAAGGACAGGCAGCAGGCAAGAAGTCACCTGCTCTTTTCTGTGCAGTCAAGGATGGAATTCCAAGAAGGCTAAGAATCAAAACTTCTCAACAGTGAATGAGAAGTGATGAAATGTGAGAGCACCTGGAGCTTAACACCACAGAGCTTATGTTTGATTCCACACCAAGGAGCATTCAGTTGAGTTAGAAAAACCAAGGCTCCTCCGAGTAGAACCTACATTAAAGTGTTTCCAGTAACTGTGAAGATACACGCAAGGATTAGTATCTGTGAGTGGAAAATTTTCTATGTGTCTGATGATTAAACCAAATACATTAAAAAATCACTGTAATGAAGCCACTAGTTACCTATGGCTATACACATCTGACAAATTTATTGCGTTGTTATACCTTATAAGAGCCTGAGTAAACCAGTATTTGATGCCAAATAAGTCAGTAATTTCATCTGTTATTACAGAAAATGTCTATGCCATTTGTTGTGGAGACCTAACATACTTAGGATTTACAATGGCAAGGATAACAGGGGTTTAGTGACCTTGCTTGCCATTTGGCTTTTCAAGTTAACAGCACCGCACTCACTTTGCACACCAGTCCTCTCCCAGTGACGGCTGCCCTGGCACGCCCTGCTCCCGCCTATTTTGTGGTGACAAGTCGTATCCAGACCGCGGGAGCCACCTGCGCAGAGGTTTTCGACTACTGTAATGCCTCTGATGCGAGCGTGGCGCACCCGGCTGGGAAGCAAGCTGCGTTTGGTTTGGAACACTCGAGGGCGCGCCCGCTGCCGCCGCCCCCGCCGAGCCTTCCGCCCCGCGGCGGAGCTGCGGGTAAACGCCGGCCTCGTGTGCGCATGTCTGTGGCTCCGGCCTGGGCAGTGCATCCGTATGGGAGGGGTCTTTCATCCTCCAGTGGTCCCGTCCAGGCCACCGCCGAGGGTTTCCCCGCCCTCTCTCACCTGTCAGGGTGCCCTTCCACGCCCGTTCACTTACCAAGGAGTCGCAGGCCACCAGCACCACGTTAGACCGGGGCTGGTCCCCGGGGGCAGGAGGCCGCGGCCTCGCTCCCGCCCCGGCGGCCATGAGGAGCAGCGCCAGCGCGGCTCGCCCCAGTGGCCCGCTGCCTCGCATCGGCCCGCCACCGTAGCCCCAGCTCCCGGACCGAGAGGAGCAGCGGCTCCGAAAGCAGATTCCGGAGCTCTGTCCACAGCGTAAGACTTGACCCGCCGCACGCTACCGCACATTGCGGCCTACAACTCCCACAGTGCCTCGGGCGGCGGTCTGCAGTTCCCAGCGTGCCCTGGGAGACGGTAACTATATCTTCCGCAGTGCCCCATGGAAAAATGAGGGTGGGTGTTGCGCGTCACTGCCCTGCAGCCGAGTGCGCATGTGCGCGGGCGGCTGAGGTGGCGAGGCCGGCGGTGGCTGCAGGTGCGGTAGGAGCGAGTGCCGAGGCGCCGTGGTCGCCTGGCTGGGTCCGCCGCGGCTTTTCCTGGGGGGCTGCGAGCGTGCATTGCCTCCCCAGGCAGTCCGCGGCCCCGAACCCCATCCGCGGGCCCCGGACCCCGCCCGCGGGCCGGGCTGGATGGCCTCGCTCCAGGGGCTGGCGGCCTCCCCGGTGCTCGGGTTTGCGCCGAAGTGGTATTTTGTGGTCTCTGTAGGTGACAGTGGATCTCATGCTGGACAGTGCCCGCGGTGGGGTGCGTTTGTGATGGCCGAAGCGTCTGTTCCCTCGTAGGAAGCAAATTTATCTCCAGGAGCTGCTGAGCAATGCAAGTCCAACAGGTTTCTTTATAGGTTCTGAGGAAATCTTTGAAATTCGGTCTCATCTTGTGTCTTTTCATTGCTAAATTAGCACTGGGCTCTTAAACGTTGCTTTATTTTTGCTTTTAAGCTTCTAGAAAGTTTTTTTTTGTTCTTTAGCTGTTTGCTTTTTTCATATTTTTGGGTGCTGGCAGCAGCACTGTTGTTTCTCAGCCTCATCCCTCTCGGCAGCTTTGACTGTGGTGTTTCTAAAGTTCGTTTTGGTGTACCACATACACCAAAACAGTGCATGATTGTGTTCAAAAGCGCAAATGCCTTTTTGGTGTGTCCTTAAATGCTTTTTCTTTTTTGATTCATGGCTGTGGTCAGAAGCAGAGTCTGCCGTAAGTGTGTGTGAAGGGAGGGGAGCAGGGTGGGCCACACCAGAGTGTAAGTGACAGATGGCCGTGGTGCTGCTGTAGAAAGCACACAAGAAAAACCCTGATTCTTAGCAGCCGCTGGAACACGTCTCGGCAATAGGGTTCTTAAACACAGTTTACTGCTTAGTTTCTTTTTAAAGAGGAGCTACTATGTGTAGCGTGTTTTCTCGTAAGTCTAACTACAGGCTCTGAAAACACCTCTCCTCCTACTTAAATTTGTCTTAACCTGTAAGAAAAGTTTCATTCTAGGATAGCTCCTTTGTATGATTTAACTGTTTGGAATAATGACTTAATCCTGCATTGGAGCTAAATGTGAATAATTTTAACCATGTCATTTTTTTCATCAGTTTCTAGTGCTGTGTGCATTTTGGCATATTGCACTACATTTCTCTGTTTAAAATAACCTCTGTGCAGTAAAAGTATATACATTTTGTGTCAGAATATACTGATGATATGTTCTTTGTATTTAGTAGCCACGATGTCAAATAAAGAAGTGAAGGCAGCCTTAAAAAGTGCTAGAGATGCCATAAGAAATAAAGAGTATAAGGAGGCATTAAAACATTGCAAGGTAATTAATTTTATACTTGGAAGGTAAGTTTTGGGCTCTTTGCACATCTTGCTCTCATTTCCATACCCCTACAGCTGTATGATAGTGCAGAGTGAAGAGTACCTAGTTGATGTGATAGTTGAGATGGATTTTCAGATTTAACTTAATTGATTATTTGTATTAGTTTCCCACGTATAAACTTTCATTCCTCTTCCTTTTGAATTTGCTTACGTGTGGCAATAAGAGTATTAAGTCAAGAATGATAGAGATAAAAATCCATTTCTAATCCAAACCTCAGGAATGCTTTAATTGCTGAGCTGCAAGTACAAGTTACTAGCTCAACACTTCAGGGATGAAGCATCCTCTGGCATACGAAGTTGAATTTACTAATCTCAGTCTCTTCCTAAAAATTACGTAACTTCTAGTATTGCCGTATAAAATAGTCCACCAAACTGTAGTGATAAAGCTCAGTATGTGGATCTATAAGTTACATTTCTTTCATCAGTTTTACTTAAAATTGTGTGTTTTTAGGCAGTCTTGAAGCAAGAAAAGAATAACTACAATGCTTGGGTATTCATTGGCCTGGCAGCTGCTGAGTTAGAGCAGCCTGATCAGGCCAAAGGAGCATATAAGAAGGCTATTGAACTTGAACCAAACCAGTTGCTGGCATGGCAGGTATGTGAATGTCCACTTTTTGTTTCCCTCAGAAGTATCACTATGGAGTTAAATATAGGAACAAAGCAGAATTAAGAGCTGTATCTTGTTTTCTTGAGGCCCTTAAGTTCCACAGAAACTTTGGAGTAGCTGAGGTTCATATTAGTTGTGTGTCCAATGTAAAACCATGGTGAACTTTATTTTCAGTATATTTGAGTTTGTGCTTCTTGTTTGTATTTCTACATAGCTGTGAGACATGCAGTGGAGAAGATGAATTCAAACAAACACAGTAAATTTGTCCATATAAAAATTTCTGTGCTTGTAGCTCAAGAAACACTTGACAGTTCTTCTCTTATGGAGAGAAAATGTTTTATCTAGTAATGTCTTTTTCCAGCTTTCAGCATCAAGCGAATTGTTAATGAATTTTGTCGATACTTGAAAGCAAAAGTATACGTTTAAAGTAGCTGTGTGCTGGGTGGTGTGTGCATTACACACACCTATTGTAGTATAGATTTACAACATACAGTTGTGTTATTTATTGGTTTATTAAGCATAAGGTTGCATATTAAGTCTGTTGCTGATAACAATAATCAATGTTTTTCTAAGGTAGTAAGGTTCTCTTACTATTTTCAATATATATGAAAATATATATTTTCATATATATTTCACTATATATGGCCTAGTGAACTTTTATATTGTCTTTTGTGCAGACAAGGTCATGTATTATATACAAGTTTCAAAGAGTTGTTGGTATTAGTTAAGAAAGTGAGGAAAGCTTTTCATTTAATATAAGTAGTGAGTGGGCTGTGCAGAATTCTGCAGTGATTACTGCATTAACACTTGACCCCCTTGAAGGCAATGGCATCATTTTTGTGGGCAGAACAGGTAGTGTTCTCATAAAACATGACTGTTGGCATAAAATCTTATTTCCTTTATTTTTTTTTGCTTTTTTCTGTTAAGGGATTAGCAAATTTATATGAGAAACCCAACCAAATAGATGTCAAAGGAGACTTAGCACATGTTTACCAAAAACTCTTGGAACTCTATGAAAGGTAAAGGATATCGAATACATAAATTCAGTCTTAAGATTTCTAGTTCAGTGAATACCATTGGTGATACACAGTATAGACTTGGATTTTTTAAAGCCTTCTCATATCAGTGGTTTAGCCCTTTTTACTGAGGTTTTCTCTGCTTAGGTAAGGTTTCTTTTTCCTGTCCCTTTTGGTAGAACAAAAACTCCTTTAGTTTAATTGTACTTGAGGCTAGTAGTTTAGGGAATTCCACGTCATTCTAGTTATATGTCTAAACTCACTACCTTGAAGCATTTATCTCTGATAGTTCACTGCCTGCATTAATAAGAAGGCTTATTTTTCACTGCTTTAAGATCACAGAATATGTGTCATGCAATTCATAGAGGCACAGTTCTAAACAAATCTAACTCAGCTGTCACTGTAGCTGACTAGTGTTTGGTTGTTCCCTTATGTTGAAAATTGATCAGGAAGTCCCTAAAAGTAATTTTTTTTTTTTATTCAGAGCAGCAATGAGTAAAACTTCTAGGGCTATTTGTAGATTTATTCTAAATATTAGTTTGGCAACTGAACCTACTGAAAATTATTTGTCAGAATTTGAATAACATTATACTATTATATGAAAAACTTAACTTACCTTGTGTTGGGGGGATTTTCTTTCTCCTTTCTAGTGGTGACAAGCAGAAATGGTGTGATGTATGTAACAAGCTTGTGGAGCTATATTATCAAGAAAAGAAATATTTAGAGGTAGGTCAAGCACTTTCTTTCTTCTAACAGTAATTTTCCATTTGATCTGGCTACTTTTTTTCAAGGAATCCCTACTTTTATGGGCCACAGACCACTTAAGATCTTGTGGACCCCAACAAGGAAGAACTGATTTTAACTGTTTTTTTTTTCTTTTCTACTGGGTAAGACTTGGATGCAATCCATTAAACTAACAGAACTGGCAAAGACTATTAGTATTGAGGCTGAAAGGGCAGAATATAATTCTTCTGTTGTATTTCTAGGAGTCAAAAATGATCCCAGATGTACATTTACATGCTGTATGTGTGAGTCAGGTGTCCCTTCACCTGGCTTGGCCAGTACTAGGTGTCTCATGAGCCCTTCACTGGTGGGGTGATCCCTTCCTAGGCTGTTCCTGATGCTTCATTCTAGAGGCTAAGGTGGGATATGTACACAACCTGAACTCTGTTGCCTGTGTCTTATGTACTGCATTCCCAGCTCAATGATAAGGACACGAAAAGTCTCTTCAGAGCATCACAAGCTTTGCAGAAATCATCATGACTCTGGTCAGTACCACTAGGTGGAGTTGTTAAATGCTTGTGTGGTTCAACAGTAATGTTTCCTGCAATCTCTATCATAATATTACAGAATGCATATTTTGGAGGTATGCTGTTCACTTTTCCTTTGCTCTTTGAAAAAGCTGTTTTCTTATAGGGTGGTGCATGGTCATACTCCATGTCATCTTCCCACCTTTTCTCCAGCAATGGAAAATGAAAAATTTTACGTAGCACAGAGCATGGGGCTGAAGACTATTAGTTAGCTCCAAAGCCTCATTGTATACCATCTTCTTAAACTAAATTTAATGCTAATAGTTTAGCATATGAAGCAGACTTACTCTCTATGGAACAAGAAACTGAAGTTAGACTTCCGGGTCATATTTTTTCTTTTCAGTTCGGTTGACTTTTCCACACTGGAATTTCAGCATGGACTGCTGCTTTTGTTCTCTTTTTGTTTGTAGTGCTATAGATTTTTAGGTCTACTTTTACTGTCGATTTCCTCCAGGAACCAGAGTCAAAATTCATATACTCTTGATGTTCTCTACCTTACTTACTGTACCTTGGAAGGTGGAGAGGTCCCATACAGTCCTTTGGGACTTTATTTAATCAGAAAGCAGATAAATCTGGATTACTTTAAATATTACTCTGTTGTCTACCCTGGTGTGATAGAGTTTGATACCAAAGGGTTAATCCAAGAATAAGGAGTTCTACTGTGTCTGCACTTTGGCAAAGAAACATGGTGTGCAGGATCTGCTTTCTAAGTAAGGACAGAACAAAGATAACAAGAGGACATCTGCTTAGGAATATAGCCACAGCCTAATAAGAGTATAAAAAGACTGAATCAGGGGAGGGTTTTATGGTAATAAACAGTTATAATATGTATGTCGTGACTGTATGTAAGCAACGCACTTGCAGAGGATCAGAATGCACGCTAGGTGGAGTAGTCCCTCATGCAACCCTTACCCAGTAAAAAATGCCGACTTCTTAATGCTGCATTGGTATAAAGGAGTTTTATTTACTCAGTTTTTGGTGAATTTTGGTGACAAGTTGACTGGACTTGTATCGGACCTCTAGCTCTTTAAAGAGTAACAGCATTGGTCATTTGTTGCTGTTGACAGGTGGCTGAAACTTGGCAGAAACTAATACAGATGAAACAGGAGGAAGGTGCAGAAAAGGCAGAGCTTCATCAGCTTTGGAAGAAGATGATCCAGTTACTGAAGGACAGTACAAGGAACCAGGATAATAAGACTGGGCAGTTGGTAATGTTTTTCACTCCTTGTTCAGCTAGGTACATATATAGGTACAGTGCAGCTAGTAATTGAAGCCTGTTTGTCTGAGTTGACTGTCTCAATGTTCAGAGGTACTAAGCCTCTCAGGGAAACGCTGGGCAATTTTACCTTCTGACATAAAGAGCAGCTGTGCAGCAGTCTGAGATGAGTCTTAGCTGTAATGAGTCACATAAATTCTTCACCAATTTTTCCAGCATGGTTTGTCCCACAGGGTGTAGTCCTTCCGTAACAGACTTCTCCAGCATGGGTCCTTTTCTTGCTCTCACATATTCTCACTCCTCTCTCTGCCTGTAATTGCTGTTGCACCAATTTCTTCTCCTTCTTAAATCTATTATGCCAGAGGCACTACCACCATTGCTGCTGCTCTCGACCTCAGCCAACAGTGTGTCTGTCTTGAAGCCAGCTGGGATTGACTCTGTGGGACATGGGGGAAGTTTCTAGCAGCTTCTCATAGAAGCCACCTCACTTAGCCTCCTGTGGGGTGTGCCCAGCCCCCGCCCTGGAGGGACATCTGCTGAGATAAGGAGAGTGCCTAAACCTCCCAGCAGAACTCCCCTGGAAAGGGAGCTACTCTTCAGTTACGACGAGAAGAAGACAAACCCAGAATCCTCTGGGAGACCCTATGCAGATCCTTTGTAACCCATTGGCCCTTACCCTCTGACACCCACCCCCAGTATCCCTATAAAGCTAGACCCCTGCTCCTGCAAGGGCAGAGAGAGCCTGTCCCTGGCCTCCCCTTTGCCAGACTAATAAAGCTGCCTCGTGCGGAACAGCTACACGGGCCTCTCGTCTCTCTGCCTGGTCTGGCCTGGAGGCTGCCCTGCAGAGCTGAGCTGAAATCACAAGCTGACAATCACTAAAGAGCTGACAGTCTCTGCATGGGCCCTCCTGGCCAGCAGCTGAGGGAAGACACTGGGCCCTGGGAAGACGATATCTTTTGGGACCATCTCTCTGGACTGGTCATAGCTTCCTTGGTCAGAGCTACTGACCCCACACCAGCTGCCATAGCCTCCTGCTAGCAAAACCTTGCCACACAAAAGCAGTACAGACGTTCTTCAAAACAGCAAATTTCCCTTTGCTGTCATGCAAGTTAAAAGAGGTGGCTTTGTGAGGTTTTTCCATTTCGTTGTGCCTATTCTTTATCCTAGATAGAAATGTTTTGGTTCAGATTTTCTTTTCTTCTCGAGATGTTAAGCTCTCACTTCTTAGGAAAGTGTCAAAGCTGATTGAAACAAACAGAATGATCATGAATTATACTCATCCTGTGTTCTCTGCGGACAAAGTTAATTTTGTTTTATCTGATTGATCTGTTCTTGCAAGCTGAACCTCACCTTCAACATGAAAGGTGGAAATTTCTCATCTCCAGTCTGTTTGTAGCAGTGTTTCAGAAAGGAGAAAATACAAATTGAAGTAATTTCAGATGGCAAAAAGTTTGATCTGGATCTCTGCTTTTGAGAAGGCAAAGACCTTAACTTACAAGCTGTTATAGAAAAGAGGTACTGCAGGCAGCACTGCTTTCTTTTTTGGAAAGAAAAAATAACTTGAAAATAGAGAAAAAAAGGGCATAAACATCAGGAATAGGTTTCACATGCAAACGTAGAGTTTACTGTGGTCTTGAGTAAAGCACCTGAACCAGGAAGGATGTGGGCCTGAAGGCAACACACTTCAGTATTTCTCTTGTGACAAGCTGTGTACAACTTTTTGTTTAGCATGCTTGTTTGTAAGCCTGCACTCCGGTGTCTTTGTTCTCCAATATATAAAGAGTCAAGAAAAAAAAGATTAGATTTCTAGACTAGAGCAGAGAGAAGGGCTGACAGCTAATCCTATAGGATAGTCACCTAATTTACTTCTTTGAACTGGGATTAGGTTTGAGGAAGAATGTATGTTCTTGCAAATTTTACCTTCTTTTTACCATCTTATGTTACATGGTAGCATATTATTGCTTCATTTTGTACTAGAAAATTTACATGCTTTAGAGGCTGAGTGCTGCTTCATGATAAGGAACTTGCTTCATGACTTTCTCTGTTCATAGCACTAGTGTAAACTTAATGACTAGGACCAAGGTAATAACATGTAACTATCCACTTTAATATGGGAGGGCTGGAAAGCATGTGCTCTTTGGATTTGTGTGGTTTGGAGAAGAGTGAGGAGTGACCTCTACTGTCTGCAACTTCCCGAGGAGGGGAAGTGGAGAGGGAGGCACTAAGCTATTCTTTCTGGCATCTAGTGATAGAATTTGTAGGAATGCTTCACAGGACTTGACACGTGTCAGCATTTCTTTACCAAAAGGGTGGTCAGACATTGAAGTGGCCTTCCTAGAAAGTCAGTTGATGCCTGAAATCTATCAGTGTTCAAGAGGCATTTGGTCAATGCTCTTAATAACATGCTTTACCTTTTGGTCAGATCTGAACTGCTGAGGCGTGTGGACTAGGTAATTGTTGTATGTTCCTTCCAACTGAAATATTCTATTGTATGAAGGTAACATTTCCCTAATTTTCTTTTTTCTCACTCCTAATTTTTTCTTATTTCAGCTTTTGACCGCATTTGAACATGCGCTGAACTCTGCTGACGTGGTTCCTGGTGAAGACCACCAAAATCTTTACAAAGACTTCATACAGTGCTTGTCAAAAGTAAGGTTTTGTTAAGGTGCCTTAGTAAGAAAATAGATGTATTATTTCATGTCTGAGAATTCACACAATTAACTGTTTACTTTTTTTCCTTTCAAGTTTCCTCATGAAGTAGCTAGGTTGGAAAAGGCCTGTCATGATATGATGGCTTTGTACCCTACCATGAGTTATCCTTTGGAAGTACTTTGCTTGCACTTTATTCATTCAGGTGAGTAGGATGGATTTAGGCATTTCTGGGGCTTAAATTTTGTCTTTTGTAGTTGGTTTTGTGACAATCTGTTTACAAGTTTTTACCCTTCACAACCCAGTACAAATACACTCTTTACTTCTATGTTATCTTTCTGGAAATAAAGTGTTTGGTCTGATCCTAGCCCTGTAACTGAATAGTGACTCTAACTGCTCTCCACTCTTAACTCCTGTGAGTCAAGTCCAACTCTTTGAAGTCTCAAAGAAAGAATCCCTTACTTGAAAGCAGCCTCTCCAGATAAATGGAGATTAGCTTCTTGACCTTCTAAGAAGAAATGGAAGAGTGTTAGCGAGTGCTCTAAGTCTGAGGATGGACTACACTTAGGTTATTCTTCACACAGATTCTCTTTCTGCACAAAAAAAAACCCAGATAAACATTTGTGAAACTTTGTTAGAAAGTGTGCCTTGTGAATAGGGAATAAACAGATCTTTTTAGCTGCATGTTCTGAGTAGAAAAAACCAAAAGGGGTGTGTTCAGAAGTGCAGGGATCTGAAAACTATGCATTACTATTTTGAGTCATTTATGAAACAACATTGCAATAGTGTTGGACATATTCGCATCATTTTCAAAGGTAATTATTGGATTTTGGCTTTTCATTTTATTGTTTAAGGCATCAGAAGTTGATTTATTTATTTTTAAGGCAAGGAAACAACATCAGAAAAAAAACCTCCAGAAATAATTTTCAACTTAAGAGAAAAAGGCCTTTTCCTGTTTTGGAGAAATGGAATAATGTAGCAAAATAAAGCAAGTGAGAATTTTTCACTTTGATTTGAAAGTATGAAGACAAATGAGGCCCAGACTCTAAATTTGTAAAGCATTTGAAAATGCTTTACATTTTGAAGAAACAGGCAGAAACTAATTTTCAAAGGAAAAGGTTGGCACAGTTCTTGTGTACCAGTGCTCTGACAACATCTCGCCATCCTACAAGCTTTTGGAGTGGGAAGGATGCTGCTTATGCTTTAGTAAGGCTGTTTGTTTACATCTGAGTCATACATTTTAATCCTTCATGTCCTGCACTTCACGTAAGTTTGTTAACTCAGATGCATTGTTAAGTCACCTTTACCAAATGCAGATCAAAGCAACTGTTACGCCATATGATTCAATAATTTCTTTAAGAAAATAATAGTTTGAAGGTTTTTGCAACAAGTCACAAAGTTCCTGTAAGCATTGCCAAGTCTACAGTCGCAGCTAAACACAAGTGTCAAAAGTTAGTGGCATCAGTTAAAATTAAGCTGAAATATTAAATTATATGGTTTCACAGCAAGGTAGTTTCAGCAAGCTCATCACATCAAATTGGTAGGTACACAACATCTGTTCTGGAGGGAAATTATTTTGATTTATTTGTGGCAGATTTTGACATGTGGGCATTCAGCTGGACTTACATGAAAAGCATGTGAAAGAATATTTATTAATAAAGGAAGTATACCTGTAGTAATTTAGCAAAAGTGGTTATTCAGGTTTCAGCATGTCCATTTATTTTGTTTCACAGTGCTGAGTATTTAGATTACTTCTTGGGTTTCGTTTTTTTATATGATAGAGGATGATAGGTAAGTAGTGCCTTTGGAAAATCTTGTACTCAAAGGATAATGATCATTCACACAGATAAAGTGAGATGTTGCAGTTGCTTTTTTAATCTAAAACTCTGTAAAATGTGTCTTTTTCTGAAACCAGGTACTTTGTCGGAAAAGGCCCTGCACTGTTTCTCTAGGCTTTTGGAGATAGATGCGAGCAGTGGTCCAGGCGTCATTGGTTTTGGTATAAAATGCCTCAAAGAAAAGAAATACAAGGAGGCTGTTAAGAGTCTTACTGAAGGTAAATGTGTAATATGAGGTGTAAGTAGTCTGTAAGTCGAACACCAGCTTTAGTTCATGTTGAATAGTTAGGGAATCTTATACTTGCATAGTAGTTTGCCAATTCTAAGACCAGCTAGAATTTAAAAGAATGCTGAACACTTTGACTGTGTTGAAATATTTTAAGTACAGCTTTAAGTATAACATCTCTGAAGCCTTTCATTTGTACTAGAGTCAGCTCTGTAGTGTTTTAAGGTAAACTATTTTTAATCCTGCTGTTATTGGGGAAATAACTGTAGGAAACACTATATGGAGCAATAGCCATAAATGAAGGAATGTGGAATTTATGAAGTAAAATGTAATGCAACTTCTCTAGTAGAAGTTGCATTACTGCATTTCTCTGAACAAAGATGACTTTTCTCTGAAGTTATTTCATTTTAAAATTTCTTTAACACTTACACTAGGTAAAGACTTACATTGAGTATCTAGAGAAAAATATTGTAAGAATTTCTTCCTTTTTTTGTTGTTGTTTTACAGTAACGATATTTGTTGAGGAGTTGGCTTACTCATCTGTAAATTAACTTGCTTGTATTGAAATGGTAAAACTCTTTGCAAAGTACTCATCAGTATACTCGTGGGAAAGCAGGACTGCCCACTCTAACTCTGCTGCTGTGGCAGCTTACAGTGAAAATTGGGTAAATAACTGGGATGTAAGGGTTCATGAGTCAGTCAGACTATGCTGTGATATCCTGCATCCATTCTCCTAGGTTTAGAATAAAATTGTTTCTGAAATGGAATTTCAGAATATTCTACAGTAGTTTACAGTGGAACAACAACTTGCCTAAAATATGAAATAAAAGTTTCATGTGCCTGAGAGCTCATGAAGAAGAAAAAGTGTTCCTTGGAAAACAAATTCTTCTGGCTTAAATGGCCATTGTATGTTTTGACAAAACATACATCCTGGTTTTGACCAAAGATAATACTTTATCTTAGATAATATTAAGTTGCTTTTCTATTTTTATTTTAACACATAGACTTTGCTCACTGCAGAGAGAATGCAAAGACAAGGGTCTTGGTATAATGTGTAAATATATAGGTTTGGGAATAGTGTCTTTTGCAATGAGATACGTGTTTGCATCTTAGACATTGAGACTTCCAGGCATTACTTAGTAGTTACATATCAGAAGGCAGAAATTCAGTTTTATTGGTGAGTCTTTAATTAGGGCGGGTTCATCAGAAAGTTTCAGTGTATGTAATGTTATATGCAAAATTAAGCCTAACTGAAACTTACATGCTTTCTAGTTTTTGCCTTGTTGCGTGGAGACCTCTATGTCTAAAACAGTCTAAAATAAGACTCGGAAAAAATTAACTGCAAGTCTTACTATCTGATTGATAATATGTTTTTGATGGCATTATATGGAAATACAGTATCTACCAGCTGCAGTGTCTGCAAGCCTAAGCAACTTTTTAAAGTGTCTTTTTTAAACTCTTTACTAGGTTTGCAGAAGACTAACCAGTGTCCAGCAGCATGGCATTATTTAGCAGAGGCACAGATGAAGATTCACGAACACAGGAATGCTGTCCTGTCCTGCAATCAAGGTAACTGCCTGCTAATTGGAAGAGCAACTGCAGAGGTACACTGCTATATGTAGTCCAGCCAATGTGGCCTTTGTGTGGTAGGTCTGAGTTAGCGGTAGTCACAGTCCCTTGCTTTTTGCAGTCTCAAGCTTGTGCTACCTCTCTTTATGATAGCTGAAAAGCACCTTATGCTGCTTAGTCTCAGGAACAGAGAAAATACTTGGCTAAGTGGATCCAGAAAGCTGTCTGATGGTTAATATTTAGAAGGTTTTCATGTTCTGATGTGCTGCTTCTGCTGGTGGTTCACCAATCCTGGCAAGCAACAGATTGCCTGAAACCACAAGGGTAGGTGTCACAAATATTTAGTCTGGTAGATATCATATTTCAACCTCTAAGACAAATTTTTAATCAAGTTAATGTAAAATGCAGAGGTTATGTGTAGTACAGCTGCATCTGAAGAAAACTCACTAAGTGTAAAACTTGATGTGTGCTAGCTGGCAGTGAGGGCAATTATTGTGATCTAGTGATGCATATCTCAACTGAACAGAACCACTCTCTGGTCGTTAAAAGTGAAGGGGAAGATAAAGTGGACTTTTTTTGTGGCAGGGACAAGTTCAGTGAAAAATTTCTCAAGAAAGACTTGAAGACGTAAAAGTATACAGACCTGGCTAAACAGTCATGGGAAATCAAGGGAAAAGTACTTGCTGGCAAGAGAAGTTCAAAATACCTATAAATTTGGGTGGAGGAAAAATGAAAACTGAACAAAGTAGGTAAAAAAGAAATTTATTGCAGAAAGAATGAAAATGGGGTAATTCTTTTCCTATCTGTGTTCAGTGTGGAAGAGCTCAGGGTAACTTTGTACCATGACCCTTCTTTTCAGTAGATTGATCTAATGACTTGTCTGTGATGAGTGTTAATAGCAGTGTCTGTAAAACAAGACAAGGAAACATAGCATTAAGAAACTATGAGATACCAACTTAGGAATTCACTGAGGAAGATAAAGATAAAAATGCTGAAGTTTTAAGGGGTTACATAATTGCGTGCTGAACCTGTCTTGCCACCCAAAGGCTTGGAAGTAGATAGCATGGCTCTAAGTTTTAAAAAAGGTTCTAGGAAAGTTCAGGGAAACCACTGACAGGTCTGGTATATTTAGTGGTCGAATTGGTTAAAACTGAAACAACAGAGTTAAAGAATTTGTGTAGAAAGATATTTTGGGGGTAGACAGCATGGCCTTTTAAAAGTTGCATATTTAGAACTCCTTCAAGGAACTTAGGAGCACTTGGATAAGGGAGATTTCCAGGTGATAATTTGTAAAATCCCTTACATACTGTTAAGGAAACTACTTCTTAACCCAAGGCTATTTAAAGTTGTAACATTGAGTGTTGAGTTTTTTTAAGTAAGTTAAAAAGTAGAGCAGGGTATAGTAATTACATCTGTTTTCAGGCTGGAAGGAGGTGTCCCATGCATTTTCCCTAATACCTGTGCTGTTTATGAATGCTGAGTAATAAGGTTACAATTTGCTGCTATGCAAAGCAGACTGCAAAACTTCGAGGTGATTACCAGAGTGCATAACTAAGTGTTAAAGCTGTAGAATTTTACGTATTATTTTCAATGCAGAATGATAGTTGTGGGAAGAAGTGTTCTTACAAAGCTGTCCTACACTCTCGTTGAAGTAGAGTGCAGAAAGTCCCTGATCTGTATGAAAAAATAGGACTTTCCTCTGCTCTGCTTTACAGGCATGCCAAATATTAGCAATTTCAGAAAAGGGAATGGTTAGTGAAACATACCATCCACAAACAGTAGCTTTAAGAACTTCAGCAGCATAATAAAATCTGTGTGTAGTTTTGGTACCTATGCACCCCATCTCAAAAAGAAAATAAGAGTAGAAGTTAATAGACTAGAAATAAGGTTGATCAACTGTATAAAAAAAATGCAGCATATGAGAACAAGTAAATAGCCTGACAAGTCCTTTTCCAGCCTGGGGAAGAGATAATTTTAACTCTGTGAAGATGCAAATGGTGTGGAATACAAATGAAGATCAAGTGTTTTGTTTTCCTATGTGGGGTCTGGCTAGTGCCAAATACAGCTAAAATGGCAAGCTCAGAGCAAACAAAACAAGTTTTGTTTTTCAATGCAAAGGGTAAGTTAAGGTGTTGTTCCTTGCTAAAAGATGCTTTTGATGCAGAAATTTTTCTTAAGTCCAAAGCATATGTGGAAAGTTGGAGACAATTTTGGGGAAACATCGCTTTTTACTTGTCTTGTGTAAGTGGCTGTATCAAATCAGACAAAAGTTTGTCCAACATTAAAATAAAGAAATAAAATTAATTGAGTTATGCAGGAAGTTTTTCCCTTTGGAGAATGGTGATACTCAACAGAGAGGTCTTCAATCTCTAGGACTGAAGATCCCAGAGATTATTCTCTGTATTGGAAAAGTAATCAGAACTGCGTTAAAAGGTACAAAGTACAGGCACGAAGGTAAATCCCTGGTTGCAGTAATATTCTTTTATTTGAACACTGAAGTGCAAAACAACTTGTTTGTTGAATGGAGTTCTAAAGAAACAATGACCTGTGGAAAAAATGGTGACACTCTGTTTGTAAGGCCAGCAGTTAGAAAGCAATCAGTATCCATCCATCTCAGCATCTGAGACAACCTCCTAGAATTGACTTAATTTTTAAACTTGAATGAGTAGGAATTTTACAGGACAATTTCTTATATATGGGTGAGAGCACTCTGAATGGTGTTCTATTAGACAGAAAAGGAAAGATTTTAGAAATATTTGGAAGAGTGCTGCTCTCTGTACTTCTTCTTTTCTCATTTAACTTGGTGAAAGGTTCTTCTTGTCAACAGCTCTTGAGGCTCTTGGAACTCCTGAGGGTCCTAATCTTCGGTGGAAGAACCTTGCCCTTCAGTTGAAAGCAGAGACTTTGATTAAAATAGCTGATGCTGATGCTGCAGAAGAAGCCATTAAAGCGCTTGAGCAGGTATTTTTATTGGCAAAAAGGTCTGGGGTTTTTAAAATATTAAAAAGTGCTCTTATCTTTCTGTACTTAAGCTGAGTATTTCTACTCTGGCCTCCTTTCAGCTTTGTGGTTTAGACCATTCCTACTAGCTGTTGTGTTATTCAAACATTTCTTCCATCCCTGCTTTTTCAGGCTTTGCTGCAGCTCTTTTTAATTTGCAATTCTAATTTTAGAAGCTGTCACTTTTGACTTTGTCCGGTCTTGCTCACTGTTGCTGGGTTCTTGCTAGTTCTATGCTGTTACTCATCTTAATTTTGATTCATGTTATAATTCTGCCTCCCATGTCCTTCACCCACTTGTCATTAGTCATGAAGAACGTACTACCTTAAGGTTGAATGGTTAAGCTTTAGGGGAAGTTGCTTCCCCTTGTTTTTGTCACACAGTTTCATTCTTTTTTGTTTTTCTTCATACTTCTGTACCTTTGTCCTTGCTCTTTACAGTCTTACGCTTGATCCTCATCAAAATTATTTTGAGTCTTCTCAGGGGTAATAGAGAAAACATTTAAATGCTTTCTTGTCTATATCTTCATGCAGTCTGTCTGCTTTTGATGCCTTTGACTTCTTAATGTGGGAACAGAATATGTTAATTGTGTTTATTACATGGTTTTCTAGACCGTAGATGCAAGCAGTGACCCAGTGGTTTCAGCTCTCAGGGGTCAGGCTTATCTAAACAAAGGTTTAATGGATCAGGCTTCAAAGGTTAGTGCTTTTTGTCATTCCTGTAAGCTAAGCACAATTCTTGTTTTCATTGAGGAATTAACTAGGGAAAAATGACATCGTTTTGCAGATTTCACAAGAGCTTCTGTTGTCCCACCCTGATCTGGCTGAAGCCCATGCTTTAGAGGGTTTCATCCATTATTCCCAAAAGAACTATGAACAGGCAGAAAAAAGGTAGACTTTTTTTTTCTTTCCTCTAACAGGGAAGTGTGGTGGGAGAGTAGAATATAGTATTTTGCAGCTTTTGAGAATTTGTCTGACCTGACCTGTGTTCATTTTATTCAGTTTTCTAAGTGCTATTGAAAAAAAGGCTGGAACTGCAGAGTATCATCAGTACCTGGGACTCACATACTGGTTCATGAGTGATGAGACAAAAAAAGACAAAGGAAAAGCACTCACTCAGTTTTTGAAGGTAAAGACTACTTTAACTGTTGATGTAGAATTAGTGTTTTCCTGCATCAGAAGCCAAATACGGAAAATACACTGGCTGGAATGAGAGATTTGAATATTCTCCTTGTTACAATGTGTGAGCCTCCAGAGCCTGTAAGCTAGGTTCTGCTGTGCAAAAAGGCATTGCAGGGAACTGTGCGGTTACCTGGAATCTCCCTGCTTTTGTTTTCAATTAATTCTGGAGGCCTTTGAATTAGCAAAACTTAGTGATGATCCTCTCCATCTTCTGTCCTTGGGGGTTGGAAAGTGGAGGCCTCTAGATAGATATGCAGCATATGCCTTTGAAGACCTTTTGAAATGAGGAGGACAGAATTCAAATTAGAAAAACATGAAGAAGGAAAAAAGTTGAGAATGGTGTTGGGGTTTCACTGTCTGTCCAAGGATGTGAGTTGGTAAAGCCCCATAATTTATATTTAGTGACTGTGGCTTTTTTTCTGAACATAGATCATAACATGAATCAAAAAGATTTAATTTGACATCTGTATTAGTAACTTGGAAGTATACGAAATAAAACTCCAGGCATTGTAAACTCACCATGTAACTTTATGTTAGGTTTTGGCAACTCAAATCATTGCCTACTGTCTGCACTTCAGTAACAGCATAGTATAGTGGCAAATGTAGTTGAAGGGAACAGTTCTTTTGGTTCTAAACCATTTTATGTGATCTTTATTATTATCGACAAAGCTGTTTCCTGCTGCTTGGAGGCTGTGGGTTTCTTAACTTTAAGCAAATCTGCCAAGTGCATCTAAGAAGGAACTGAAACTTTAGAAAAGGCTGGAGTTAATTGTGGTGTAATATGGTAAGACTATGAACATAATGACTGAAACAGAGTAGAACATGAAAATTATGAGATGTCATAAAGATTTGCTTTCTCCTATCACAACTATTTTAGTGCTTTTTATACAAAATGCTTTGTGTCATGAGATTTGTAGCAGATTTTCCAGCTATTTAAAGCTCAGGTAATCTGTGCAATTTTAAAATAAAGTTTGACAACTCAGATATATCACAGAAGGGGCTTAAAAAATATGATAAGCAGAGACTGAACAAGCAGTTATCACTGGACCTGTCTGTAAGTATAATCCTTCAAAATGCTGTCTGATGTTGTGTTTGTATTTCCTTATAGGCGGCAAAATTTGACAGCTACTTGGGAAGTGCCTTTTGTTACCTAGGTAACTACTACAGAGACATTGCTGGAGACAAAAGTAGAGCTCGTGGTTGCTATAAAAAGGCTTTTGAACTGGATGAGACGGATGAAGAATCTGGAACAGCAGCTGTAAACTTAAGCATGGAACTTGGAGACATGGTATTGTACATTCAGAATGTCAGATTACTGCTGGTTTGTTCTATTAATCCTCCTCTTTGAGGAATCACTTCAGGTTTCCTCTGTATTTAAGATCTGAAAACAAATGTTTTGTCATTTCTTAGCAGCTTTTATAGTTGTACCTGCTTCAGTTTTATGTTCCAATTCCAAATTAAATTTGGAGAGAAGGGTGAGAGAAGATTAATGAGAAGAGTAGGAGAACCAAGCATAACACTGGAGTCATCACGTGTGATATAGATGAAGGATTTTTTCAGCAGGAAACATAAAGAGAAAGTTAGGGGGTTTTCCTTATTTAGCTTTTGTTACTTCTTTTTTTCATTCTCCACCTTGCTACTTTGAGGAAGGCATAGAAAGTCATAAGAATATTTTTTAAAAGTTTCTTGTTTACTAACTTGGCATTTGGTACTTTGTTAGGACACTGCTCTGTCAATCCTGAATGAAGTAACTGGAAAAGCAAGACCTGGTACAGCAAAATGGGCCTGGCTTCATCGTGGACTTTATTACCTGAGAACTGGTCAGCCGTCACAAGCAGTGGCTGAGTAAGAGAACTGGTGGTTGGTTTAAATCCTTTTCTACAAATCCCAATGAACTGGTCTTTGCTCATAGCAAGTTTTCAAAATAAGTTAGCTGATTATAGCTTGTACTAAACAATGGGAAATGGGTCTGAGCAAGCTGCGTCTCTCTTCAGTTCTAGAATTCACAGAATGTATTCTTGTTAACATAGCAGTGTTTTGTACTAACAAGCCTGGTGACAGGCACAGACAAGCCTGCTGTAGTGCTGAATAGCCAGGGTAAGGTACAATGCCTAAAACTGTATAATGCCCTCGGAAGATGAAAAAGCTACTATGCTGTCTTTAAAAGTTCTATGTAATTGTATGTTTGTGTTCTGAAGAGTATATAATGCAGAATTAGTGTCCTGAGCATATACAGTGAAAGGAAATAATTTATGTTAATAATTTATGTTAAATTGTATCATATTTCATTTAAATAAATGTATATCTTGATATCTTCAGTTTGCAGGCAGCTCTCAGGGCTGATCCAAAGGATTCCAACTGCTGGGAGTCTCTAGGGGAGGCTTACTTGAACAGAGGTAGCTATTCAACAGCTCTGAAATCCTTCAGGAAAGCAAGTGAGCTGAACCCAGGACTTGTGTACAGCATTTACAGAGCTGCAGCGCTTGAGCAGATTCTAGGCAAATATGAAAATGCTATAGCTACCTATCAACAAATTTTAAAGAAGACAGAAAACTATGTGCCTGCACTGAAAGGTAACATGTCTGAAAGTGTTCACTTTTCCTCTCTTTACATGCTGTAGTGTTTCAGACTTGTATTGAGGTTTTCTTGCATGGAAGGATAGAATTTATTCTAGGTATGTAGGGCCATGTGGTCTCTTGCATGAAAGCTAGTTTGTAGTAGCACAAGTATCTGAAAAACTCTTCAGTCATGATGAATGTGAGTGATTATTTCTCTTTCAAGTAAGTATGAAAGGTAATTAATCCTGTGTGGCTACCAAGCTGAATGAGTAGAAGAATTGAAGATATATAGAGGAAGCCAGCTAACGGTGCTGTAGTTTCACCTAAGCAGTAAGACACTGGCTCAGCAGGCAATGGAGTCAGACTGCCATTTCAAAGACATGGGCTTATACTGATTTTCTTCTGCTCCTGACCATGTGTTCCTCACTTCTCGTGTTAGTGTGGTGATTCAGACCCCTCTGAGCTTCTCAAAGTAATGAAAAATAGCAGTAAATCCTGAGAGTTCTCACAAGTGTTACAGGTGGCAAGAGTAGAGACCTTCAGGATACAGGTAGGAGCAGAGAGAAGTGGGGCAGTTGGAACTTCTTCCTGGTGCTGGAACTGTGATTCTGAAGTTACATAATGCAGGGAGTATTTAAAATTTTGATAAAAAATGAATAATTGCTCTGTTTGCATTCTCCCTGCCACTTAGTCTTCAATCATTCTCACCGCGTATACCCATCTGAAACAGGTGCTGTTTGCTACTTGATATTGGTTTGAATTTTTAATTATTTTTTTCATTGTATGTAAAGCCTTTTGATTTTTGGATGAATCTAGACTGATTCTGCTAAGACTTAATTCAGAAATGGTGGGTTATTATTGCAAAAGTGGGGGTTTTGTCTGAAAAAGTTACAGTGTGGTTGACACCTCTACCTCCTCTGTGAAACTCCATTTGAATGTTTTCCAGACTAAAGTGACATGGCAAAAGGTCCATAGTGGAGTTGGAGAGTATTGTATTTAGGCAGTTTTACTGGTTGTTGAGCAAGAAGGCAATAGCTGACTGCAGCAGCAGTTTGCAAAGGTGCTGTATAGATGTGTGCACACACGTATGGCTTTCTCAGCGTCTGTCGGTAACAGTTGACAGTGTTACTAGGAATAAAATGCTTTCAAAGTACTTAAGTCCACAGTACCAAGATTGCCCCCATAGCTGCCGTTATACTTACTCTTTTCTTACATCTCCCAAGTCTTCTTTTGTCGTTGCTCACATACAAATCTCTAGTTTGTTAGCTCTAAATCCTTTTGCGTCTCCAAACAGCCTTCAGTTTCTTAGAGACTTTTTATGATGTTTGGTCCGATTCTTTAATTTTTGTGGACGTTCTTAAAACTCTGTGAAGTTCTTTGGCTGTCCCCATCAGTGTTCTTTTTCTAGTGTTCTGATCTATTTAAACAGTATCTGTGTTGAGTTATTGGAAGCATAGTCTCCAGTAGTTGAGAGAATAACTGGTGTTACTTCAGTGCATCTTTTCAATGTGTTTTGGTGTTGTGCTACTAAATGTTTATTCTGCCTGTGTTCTAGCATATCTTTTAATGAGTAATTTTGGGGAATAAAATCAATTGTGTTTTTTGATTAAGAGCATCTTGAAATCTGATAAGCTCATGATCTTGGGATTTCTGGGGGGGCCAAGATAAAGGTTCCTGCAAAACACTATTTTGGTATAGGTGCAGAATTACAATAGCATGAGGAGGATAGCTTCAGAACTGTCAAAATAATACTGAAAATGAATGGTACTCATACCTAGTGCCTTACTGCCAGACAGAATCACTGCTGGTGCCAGCAAATACATAAACCAAGCAGTTGTTATTTCCAAAATGTTAGCAATTGTGGCATATGATGCAGTTCTTTTTTAATAGTGGGAATTATTTCCAGTTGTGGTGGGTTGACCTTGTCTTGACATCATAAGCTGCTCACCAAGCTGCTCTGTCACTTCCCTTCTCAGTAGGATGTGAACAGAAGACAAAATAAGATTGAAGAAACTCATGGCTCAAGATAAATGCAGTTTAATAAAGCAAAAGAAAAGGCCCCATACAGAAGCAAAGGAAAACAAAATTTAATCTCTACTTCCTATCAGCAGGTGACATCCAGCCACTTCTCATGAAGTAGGACTTCAGTCTGCCTAGTGATTGCTCCAGAAAACAAATGTCATAACAAGTGCCCCCCCACCTCTTCCACATTCCTCTCAGCTTTTATGGCTGAACAGATGTGATATGGTATGGAATACCCCTTTGGTCAGTTTAGGTCAGCTGTCCTGGCGGTGTCTCCTCTCAGGATTTTGATACCTCCCCCAGCCTACAGCTGAAGCAGGGAATGTTGGAAAGACTGACTTGATGCTGCTCCAAGCACTGTTCATCAGCAGCCAAAACACTGGTGTGTTATCAGCACCTTTCCAGCTATCAGTACATAGCACAGCACTATGAGGGTTGCTGTGGGGAAAGTTAACTCCACCTCAGCCAGACCCAATACACCACTGGAAGTAAATTCCTATATAAATAGGATTAAATAATGTTGGCTTCAAGTCTTCTTCATTGAAGACTTTCCCTTTTGCCTACTCTGACATTCTTTGTTCTTTTTGGTTTTCAGGATTGATTTTTGACACATGTAAACTGGAAGTTGAAGTATTTGTCAAAGACTTAATGCAGATTTCTCGGGGGGGTTTACTTAATATTTGAAGACAAGCCCAAGCTTAAATGCTGTATTTTTTATAATTAATTAGGTTTATTTTTAATAGCTGAATAATTCTACAGTTCACACTTGACGAGATAGATTAAAAGCAAAGGCTCTGTTGTGAGCATTGTGGATCTTTTGATTTTGTTACAACATATGCAGGGTATCAACTTTTGCATAAGGCAGAATGTTGACCAGGCTTCCAGCCTCCTTCCACACTGGACTTTAAGCATATTATAAAAGCATTTCTTTTCATAGGAGGTATTTTCTCTTACTTTCAGGACTTGGTGAGTGTTACCTCATGCTGGCAAGATCAGCCCTTGATAACTATTTGGATAGGAAGGCTGTGGATTACATAGAGCAGGCCCTTGCATATTTTACAAGGTTGGTACTAAATGTTCACCTGTTTAATTTTTGATGGGACTGTGGGTTGACAGGCAGAAAAATAAGATTCAAGCATTGGAGAATTTTCAGTTAAACCGAATCAAATGGACTAGGGCTTCCATTCTAGAAATAAGAATGTGTTTATTAAAATAGTTTCAATAACAGATTCTAGACATAGGCTGCTTAAATCAATTGCAATTACAGAGTTTTGGTTTTTTTCTTTTCAAAGATACAGAGTCATTTCATTATAACAAAAGTGTGAAATGACACAGAGTTCTCTTGTGTAGTCCTCGTGATATATGTGTTTGAGAGGAGGGTATTCCTACCATAAATAACAGATAAGAGGAAAATAAAATATTCCTTCCTTCTGTCTTTTTGTTTTGCATTTCATACAAAATGTCCTAAATCAAACCTTTCAATAACTGCTGTTAGAGGAGAAAGTCCATTAAGTTTCTGCAGATGAGTCGTGTTGTAATATGACAGTGCAAGAGTGCATGTAGTCAGCTGACATGTTGGGGTATTTTTTGGTTGGTTGGTTTTTGTTGTTCTTTCTTTTTTAATTTTTGATCTTTTAGACCTATAGGTTGAATAGGAAGAAACTGGATTAAATCAAACAGCTCACAGATTAATTGCATGTGAGGTGGTGACACTCTTCAAAAGTGGCACTTCCAGAAAAGGATGTTGAAGTGTCTGAACGAGTGTTGTGTGTGTTTTCTTTGTAATTGTAGGGCAGTAAAGCACCGTGCTGATGTATCTTGCCTCTGGAAACTGTTGGGAGATACCTGTACTAGTGTGCATGTTATTTCGCCAACCAAAGTGAATGTTCAAGTACTAGGATCCCTTCTGGGTAAAAATGCAACCAAACAGATGCTGAAGAAAAACGATCTTCTCGTACTGGGGGGAAGGTATTATTTTTTTATTATCAAGAGCTTCTCTGCAGTTTAAGACTCTGTAGGGTCTCAAGTATTTTAGACTATTTAATTTGTAGAAAATAAAAGACATGCTGATCTGTTGATACCTGCATATTGGGTAGATAGAGTCTCATGCTTCTTCCAGGTTACACTACTCATTTCAGGGTATGTTTCCTGTATTGCCACAGTGCTGTCAGCGCCTGCTCTTCTCCCTTCTGTCTCCAGGCACATGACTTCATTCTCCCTGCTATTCCACAAATCACACCTGTTTAAATGCAGTGGTTGCAGTATTTGCTAACTAATTCTCCCAGGACAACTGGAGTCTTTCAGCTTTCTGTGTGTACCTCTTTCTTGTAAAAATGTCATCAATTCACTCTGCTGTGACTCCCTTTGAGCTTTTTTCAGCTGGATCTGTAAGGCAGGAAATGCAACTGCTTGGTGAATCTCAACCATGATCCGTAAAGTCAGATACTTCCTAGGGGAAGTCTGAACTGTAAAAATGACTCATGTTTGTTTTAAGTAAAAGCATGCATAATGTAGCTGGCAGAGCTTTGATTTAATGCACACCTACATAACCACACCTGTGGCTTCATAAGTGGTGGGCACTACAGATTGCTTTTAGCCCAGAATGATTCTGATTCAGATGCAGTAAGTGTCTGAATGAAAATGTGTTATTTTTTTTGCTTTCAGTTTTTGTCTGGTTTTGTTTGTATTTATGCATCTTTACGTGGTTTAGGTTTTTCATCGCTCTTTTGAACGCTTTTTCAGCTTTCTGCTCTTTGTGTAGAGACTTGGAATAGTGATTCTGTGATTCATGTTTCTGTAGGTGTTATGGCAGAGCTTTAAAACTGATGCCTTTGCCTAGCATATGGTGTGATCTTGGAATAAATTATTATCGACAAGCGGAGTACCTCACAGCAGTGGGCACTGACATGAATGAGATCAGTGAACTGCTAGAGAAGTCTTTGCAGGTATTGTCTGCATTTCCTGGTGTATTCTTTAAATTTATGTTCATGCTTCTTTGCATACTCTCTCTTACACAATAAAACCTACATCACTGAGTAAGTAAGCACATAAAGTCTTAATTTTTGCTCTCCTAATCATCATAACCCACATTTGATTTTCTTCCAGTGTCTCAAAAAAGCTGTGAGACTTGACAGCAAAAATCATCTTTATTGGAATGCACTTGGTGTAGTTGCTTCTTGTAGTGGTAAGTCTTCAGTGACAGCCCTAGATGTCTAATATCCTAAATTAGGAGGCAGCCTGCGTAATGTTTTGAAAGTCAGTTACATCTAACTCTCTTTTTTTTCTTTCTCCTTCCAGCTATTGGGAATTATGCTCTTGCTCAACATTCGTTCATCAAATCTGTTCAAGCTGAGCAAATTGTAAGTGCTGGAGGCAGCTGCCATCTGTTTCAAGTGGGCATTTAAGACTTTTCTCCTGATGCACTGTTATTTCTGAAGAGTGTAGTAATATATTGGTTTTAACTTTATTTGTTCTATTTAGAATATTGTTGCCTGGACCAACTTGGGGGTTTTGTATCTGGCAACTGGAAACATTGAGGTAATTTATTTCCCATCCTCAAGTGTAATTTTCCTTTCAGTTTTTTTTTAAGGGTGTATATGGGGATGGGAAGGTCCCTTTCAAATGTCCCTTTCTAATTCAAAAAATGTATATCCTTTGAAAGAAATTAGATTGGCACTTGAGGAATGCAGATAAATTAAAAATTTGTTCTGGCGGGGCTAAGGTTAATTGAACTGTGAATTGTGAACTCCTGCTGAATTTGCAAAGCTGCTTTCCAGGTACCTATCTGGAATGAAAACTTACTGGAAGGACACAGAAATGGTTAGTCAAATCAGGGCATGCCAGGTTTTGCCAAGAACTTTTAGTTGTACGTCACAGACTGAACTTCCAGTGTTTGAGTTCATCTCAATCAGCAGATGTATGATTTACTGTAACACTCTAGTCTTCAGGGTTTCTATGGAGAAAAATTAGAGTACATTTTAAGTGAAGCCTGGAGCCCTCATGCAGCTGAAGTACATCCTGTCCTATTTGCTGGCTGGATTTACAGAAATTTTGTTTGATTGGAAATGTGATGGTCAGAATTATTTTTAAGACAAATAACTTGATAGTACAGGCTGCTTACTGCTTAGACTAGTAATGCTAAGACTTAGTTCACCTTGTGCCAAATTGAGGGAGGAACTCTTAAGCATATGTAGGCCACAGGGAGCTGACTTGTGGGTGATCATCAGTTTCATCCTTTTGAAAATATGTTTGTATTATAAAAGCAAATTTTCAAAACTGGATCCTCCAAGAGTAAGATTTTTAAATTGTTCCAAGGGTTGGTTCTGAACTCTTTAGCTGGGAAGGAAGTGTCTTTAGAAGGGAGGGAAACTTTGATATTGTGAAGTCTTCTGGGTTTTTTACATTTTCTTTAAACTGGTTTATTTCTCCGGGTGATGCGTTGTTCTGTGTGGTACAGAAGATGTTTTTAGTAGTGACCTAATTCGGTCCATTAAATCTCTTCCAATATGAGTGCACGTTAATGTACCTGTGTGTGCTCAGACGTGCTCTGTTACTGTGCCAGGCAGTTCAACAGCAGTGTTATCTTTGGTTCTACAGCAAGCTCATGAAGCCTTCAAGGTAGCCCAGTCTCTGGAGCCTTCTTACTTGTTGTGTTGGATTGGACAGGTAGGACGAAAAATCATAAAACTGCACACAAAAAACAGTTGTTGAAGAGCAGACTTAAACTTCATCCTAATAACTGGCAACTTATTCATGCTCCTAAAAATTGTTTAAATAAAGGGAACTTCTACTTCCTTTGTTTCCATATGGTAATACAATGGAAGCTACTATGTTCATCAGACACACTCATATGATGTTTTTGTGGTTGATACTGTGAGTTCTCTAACAAACTATTAACAGTCACTGTGCTCTGAGGCTTTTTATAGACAACTGTCAACAAATTGTCTTTATTATGTCTTTATTATGTGATAGTTATTTCAGCTTCAACTATACCACTACTTCATTATATGGCACTGCCTAACTCTCTTCTCAATTCCCCTTTCTAATGCCACTGTTAGACCCGGTAAGTTTCTAATGTATGTTCTCATTTTCTGGGAAGTCCCTTTCTCCCCTGCCACTGAGAGCTGATGTGCTCCTTCAAATATCTAGGCCATCTGTGAATAGTTGAGACACTTTTACGATCATTATAGGTGAATTTCATAATCCCACACTGCTCACCTGCTAATGTTACCTAATTGAAAACTGGACTCTAGGAAAGAACTAGCACCATCACATGTTGAAATGCAGCTCCTGTCAGATGTTGCTATAAATTGTCCTAACACACACAAGTCTTTGTCCTGAAGAATGCAGAGTAGCAGCCAAAGACTTTAAATTACTGATATAGTGGAAACTACTTGTGTTCCTTTTGTGTTAATGTTATTTTTAAAACCAATCTTGCTTGGAGAATATGAGAAGAAAGTGTCTTCATGTTCAGTGCTTAAGATACGCCTAACATAATATGTGTCAAGGTTTTTGTCAATGTCACGATTTTTGAAGTACATGACCACAGCAGCTCTTGCTTCTCTCTAGGCACTTATTGCAGAGACCGTAGGCAGCTATGATACTATGGATCTCTTCAGGCACACGACTGAACTCAATATGCATGTAAGTGTAACAGGTGTATTTTATCTGAAGTTTTTGTATATCCAGTCTCTCTACTTACTTAAAAATAGGCATGTCTTGAATAGTGAAACTGCTACAATTATGTTTCAGGTGAGATTGTCTGACTTCCATATTGTTGTTTCTGACTTAAGCTGGTATTGTATAGTAGGCAGTTATTTTATATAATGCTTTAGTCCCAAGGGTTCAAGAAATCAGCTCCGTAAGTCATGAAGAAACATTCTCCGTGTTCCACAGAGTTGGACGTAGATCAAAGGCATAAATTATTTCTGGAGAGAGCGAAGATATTGCCAGGACCCTGATTTCTAAAACAGTGGAGGACTTACTCTTTCATAGCTTTTTTTTTTGCCTGTCATCCCTACAGTGGTGCAGCACATTATATGAATATGTAAGAGTTTGCTTTGCCCAGAGGGAAAGTTAAAAGTATGTGTGGAGTAACTCAATTTGGTATATTCTTCTGCTTAACACTGATGCAGATTTTTAGCCAAAACTCTGTCCTAAAGCATAGAATTATTATTATAATCTGTGATTATTTTGCTGTATTTTGAGCAGGTTTAATGATTCCTATTTTGGGGGGGTGTCTGTTTATTTCTTGAGACTGAGGGAGCAAAAGGCTATGCCCACTGGGTATGTTCAACGCTGCAGGATAAAGCCAACAGAAACACTGAACTGTATCTGTACAACATTGTTCAAATGAATGCTATACCAGCAGCCCAAGTGGTCTTGAGCAAATATACAGGTAGGTGATTTAAATGCCTCTCTAACCTGCCACACCTAACATGCATTCAGAATTAACAGATACACCTGTAATAGTTCTGGACAAGGGAGGTCTGGCTGAGTTGGGGAGAGGCTTTTGAGCTGTACAGTTACTGAAATAGGATAAGCAGACCATTGTCCAATTTTTAGTATCACACAAAGATGAAATAGATGTGGGTTCTGTCTGCCTACTCATTCCAGCTGTTTCAAAGACCAGCGAAAATAGGGACCAGAGCCTTATCATGCTCATCCTAGAGTGTTTGCTCTCAGACTCCCTTTGCATGTGTCTCTATGCATAAGTGAAGATAAATGCCAGATCCTCTGCCTCTTTGGTGTGATGCTTGGCAGAAATTTGTTCCTGTGTGCTGTGTAACTATATGCTCAAGCATGTGATTTCGTTAACCTTCAGCAGGTGATGGACTCTGGTTTTATGCAGGGTTCCAAGCCAGCCTCCCCACTGGATATGTCTAGCCTGGAAGGTAGAGCAAATGCAGATTTTCATTAGTCTGCAAGTATTCCTATAAATAAATCATTTGAGTAATCTGTTGCTGACTTTTGAGTGCTAGAAAATACATCTCACTGTAAATGAGATGAATGTAAGACTGTATTTCTTCCTGCCTTGCTCTTAAGGGGACTCTGGAGAGGCTTCTTTCCTAGTCTGGGAAGAAGAGTTACTAGTCTGAGATGAGTTGACAGCTGACAAATTTGTGCCTTATCAATTAATTAAAATGACAAAATGACTCAGGTTGGAAGGGACCAGGTCATCTGGTCTTACCTCCCTGCTCAAGCAGAGTTACGCTACAGCACATTGTACAGAATTGTTTGAGTGTATTAAAAATAAAACGTAAGTTTCTACTAGTATTTTACTGAAGTCAATGCAAGATGAATACTTTCCCATTTCATGACAAAAAAAAAAACCAAACAACTGCATGCTGAAAAAATACATTGAGTGCATTAATGTTACATCATAATATTTTAAACATTTTTGAGCCAACCTGATGTCATGTTTTGGGTCATTTGTCTCTTCTCTATTTGTCTTCAAGCCTGTCAAAATTATTCTAGTGAGCAACTGACAGAAGCATTTGGCAAAGGGTTTAGTGCATACACTGTAGCTTCCATGTAGCAGTGTTTTTGTAATGCTTTTTCACAGCTTACTGATGTTGTTTTCCTACACTGTCAATCCTAATTTTCTAGAAAGAAATCCAGATGATCCTTCTGCTTTCACAATGTTTGGGTTTTTGAATGAGTATCTACATCTAAAACAGCAGGCAACCTATGCCTATGAGAGGTAAACTGCCCACCCTTGGAAGGCTTAGACAAGCTCCTTGACCTCTTTTCCATGCACCAGCTGAAAAACTTAAAGGGTTTTTCTTTTCCTCAGATAAACTTTACTTTCTCAGTTCAACAGTACGTTTTAACTAAGTGTTTTGTAGGGGTGGGTGTGGGGATGCTTCTATACCAAATTTGGAAATGCAGAACATAGAACTGAAAAAGTAAAGATGTTCTAAGTCTTGTATGTCTTACTAGGACATTAACAAGTTCACTGTGGGATTTAAATTAAATTGTAGAAGGCAAGCTTGGTTTTAGTTTTATTCTCTATCCCAGTCTAATTAATGGAGGTGGTTGGCCTTCGGGTTTGTTTGAAGTTTTTTTTCTTCTCTCTTGTATTTGAATAGTAGGGGAAGGTGGTAAATGAAACAATATTTGGTGAACGTGTTTGTTGCTTCATTAAAACAGTAAAATAGGCTCTGTTTATGTTTAATTAGCATAGAAGAACTTCTGCATAAAACAGTTGTCCATTTTACTCTGAGAACTGTTCTCAAAATATGCATGTTACAGTCAGATGATAAGTCACCCTCATTGTGGTTAATTTTAGGGCAGCTTCACTGCTGAAAAACTCAGAGGATACTGAGAAATACAACACAGCAGTGCAAAACTACGGCAGGTCACTGTGGTAAGTGTCTGTTGACATTTTCTGAGCCTCTCACTTCAGCTTTGGAGGTAGTGAATGCAGTGATACAAAATATGGTGAGGCTTAAGGTGAAAGACGGTTTCTAAAGATAACATACTAAACATTATTCTTAGCTGAAGACATGCTTGACTGAACTTTGTATTTGCTCCAGAAATGGGTAGTATAATAAAAAAAATCATATTGCAAGGAATTGCTGTAGGTCTTCACAGATGTAATATATCAGTGATTCCTTTATTCTTTGCTTGATACTAATGTGCCTTAATGCAGTCTATATATGTAGCTGTCAGATTGTAAAAAAAGAAAAAATAAAAAGCCCCCAGAATTCATTGCAGAGACAATCTTACCCTTGAGCCATAACTCAGGCTTAGTCTGAATAAAATTGTTGCTTCAAGATTTATTCAAAATCCCTTCTACCTACCCTTTGAATTTGTATTGACTTTCACAACCTGAAGCATGTGAGGTTGGGGTGTTGTGTACATGTGTGTGGTTTTTCTGCTGTAGTCCTACTCACAATTCTAAGTCGCCTTTGTGATGCCCTTCTGGTTCTGAGGGAATGCAGGACACAAGTATGTAGACTTTCAAATTTCTCTTTGATATGAGGTACCTCAAGCTCTGCTAATTAAATATTTGTTAGCTCTCTAGGGAAACCTCATGTATTCTTAAGTTTCTGTACATGGCACTGAAACTTCTAGCCTGTGACAAAGTGATAATTCATTAACTTCAGGGAAGATTTTAGAAGCAACTCTTTAGACTCCTGAAGTCTTACATCAAAGCTGTATGTGTTACTGCATGTGTGCAACTCAGACAAGACCAAATCTCTAGTAACTAATAAGTAGTTCTAATAAACACAATCCTGTATTATTTTTTCCATAGTGGTCTTAGAACAAGAATGCTGTAGTCTGTCTGTGTGTGCATTGTGTGCCTATGCACAGCTTGATTTTCTGTTTTCATATTTTTCCCTTTGCTGTTTTTTCCCTCTGCACTGTGATGACCATTAAGTAACGTCCTTGTATATAACTGTCGTGCAGAAAGGAGGACTTTCCCTATCAATTGTTCTCCAAAAGATAGTTGGAGAGAGTAACTACTGTAACAGGAGAAGGGTGGGGAATACTGCACTTTCTTGTCGTAATATTCCTGTTTTCTAGGTGTCTACTTAAAACTGCTGTGGAATAGAGGACACCGGTCTTCAAGGACATTTAGTCTGAATCATAGCAGCTATTGCTGCATCCTTCATACCAGTGACTGCCTTTTTTTTCACAGTGCTCTTGGGCGGTGTGATGAGGCCATTGAAGTTTACACATCAATACCCCTAACTGAGTTTGATGGCATTGTGGGGCTAGCGTTAGCTTACTTCAAGAAAGGACTATTAGAAGAAAGTATCAAAGGTAAAATTCAGAGCATTATGGAACTCTTCTCTTGTGGTTAATCTTAACAAAATTTATCTAACCAACTTAGCTGACATTCAGTTTATTTTGCTATTTCAGTCCTAATGCATAAGTATAAACGCCACTACTGTTTTAATACCTTGAGTACCATGTGCAGTTTTGGGCACTGCAATAAAGAAAGACATTAAGCTGTTAGCATCCAGAAGGGGGCAATGAACATGGTGAAGGGTCTGGAGGGGAAGCCTTACAAGGAGCATCTGAGGACACTTGGTTTGTTTGGTCTGGAGAAGAGGCAACTGAGAGGAGACCTCATTATGGTCTTCAACCACGAGGAAGTGAAGGGGCAGGTACCAATCTCTTCACTCTTGTGACCATTGACAGGACTCAAGGAAATGGCATGAGTCAGGGGAGGTTTAGGTTGGGTATCAGGAAAAGATTTTTTTACCCAGAGGGTGGTTGAGTACTGGAACAGGCTCCCCAGGGAAGTCATCACAGCACCAATGCTGTCTTCTGTTCAAGAAGCTTTTGGACAATGGTCTCAGGTACATGGTGTGAATTCTTGGAGTGTCCTGCGTAGTTGTACTTCATGATTCTGGTGGGTCACTTCCAACTCAGACTATTGTATAACTGTGAAAATCATTAGGCTGTTCGGTAGGGTGCTAGAATCATTGAAATGTAGTAAGGAAAGATAAATTTCTTCAAGTGTTTAATTCTTGTCCATTAAGCTGTTTTCCTCTGAGCCTCCCTTGTTCTCAAATTATTTTCCTGGAAGAATCCATTACAGTCTAGAGAAGAGAAGATTGAGAGGTGATGTCATCAATGTAAATTCCTCAAAAGTGGGTATCAAGAGGATGGTGCTAGCCACTTTGCAGTGGTGCCCATCAACAGGACAAGGCATAATGGACATCAGCTAAAACACAAGAAGTTCCACCTCAACATGAGGAAGAACTTCTTTACATTGTGGATGGCTCTGGAACAGGTTTCACTGTGAGGTTGTGGAGTTTCTCTCCTCTGGAGATATTCAAAACCCACCTGCAAAGGTTGTGTGTCACCTTCTCTAGGTGGCCCTGCTGTGGAAGAGGGGTTGATCTCCAGAGGTCCATTCCAACCCTAGTTATTCTGTGATTCTTTAACAGGAGATTAATGTGTTGTTCAAAGCACTTTATATAATTGTACTTCATGTTCTGTGTTTCTGAGACGTGCAACTTCACGAAAAGGTATATTCAATAATCAGTGTAGAAGTGTAAGCACTCACAAAGGAGCAGTAAGCTCCGTGTTTTAAATAATTTTATATTTAATTGGAGTGAATGTACCCATCTGAAGTATGATTTCATAAATGAACTATCACAGGAAAGTATTTATATGGTGTTCTTGCAGGCTTTTTCCAAATATCCTGATGCTGCTTTTCATTTCTGTTTCTACGTGCTACATGTTAAACAATTTCCAGGCTCTAAACAGTAAGTCTGGTGTTTCCAAACATAGTTACTTCCGAGGTCTTAGTCAACTTTTTTTTTGTCTTCTGCTTATGATTTGAGGTGGGAAAATACAGTGAACCTGAACCTAAATTGTCTCTCTGTTCTAATATCATCCTATTCTAAAGGCTTTACAAAGGTTGTATTTTTTCTTGTCCCTCAATTCTGAGTTTTTGAATTTTTACCAGCCTATGAAAAAGCCTTGTCTGTTGCTGAGTCTGAAGAAGATAAAGCACATATCCTGACTGCCTTGGCAATAATAGAATATAAACTGAACAAAGTGGATGCTGCAAAGACACTGCTGTTTAAATGGTGAGTGAAAGAAATAATCAGAACATGATATTTTATTGTACTGTTGAATCTTCAAATTTCCTTTTTGTGGGAAGTCAGGTGGATATTTTCTTTGTCTATTGCAGAATGAAAGTAGAAATGGATGCAGTTTACTTATTAATGTGGTATGTCTGTTTCTGTTTTATGGTCGGTGTCTTTCACATTGTTAAAGCAGTATTGAGTGGAAGGGCTGGGCAGTTTGGATGTCGAACATCCTTGAATGGTAGTCTTAAAAACTTTAAAGATAATATTACTTTGTAGTTGTCCTGAGCACTAGGCAATATTTTTGCTCTTTAGCTGTAATGAACTCTGAATGACCAATGAAAATAATTTCAGTTTAAATAGTCAGAAATCTCCAAAACTGTTGTGTTCAAAGCAACGTAAACCAGGACAATCCTGTAGCTTTCCCATGAAAAGAAACAGATCTCTAGTAGTTGTGCAATTAAATTGTGAATGTCTGTTATTTTTCATATCTGTGGAGGCTAGTAGCCTGTGCATCGTTGTTAGGCTCCTGTTAGCTAGAGATTAAGAGTTATCATCTCATCCTCTCGGGGGCAACTCTGTCAGTAGAGAACTGTAGTCGTGGCAGTACAGCCCTCATCTTACCAGAAGACTTCTGAAGTTACTGAAATAGTGAAGGTCCATTACTTAATACACTCTAAATCCCAAGTTAGCGATGATTAGCTGTCTAGGAAACTGATATTTCCTACATCCTATAAATCACTGGAGACTTCTGTTTTTGTCATAAACATGAACAATGAGAGTTTTCTAATGACGTTGGTTTTTACAAAAAAAAAGATAGTAAATGCCTTAGAAAAACATCGCAGTGAATATATCTAGATCTGAAATGGAAACAAAAATGGTGCATTCTGGTCCAATAGTCAGATGTCTGTCTTGACTGGAATTTGTGCTAGATGACTTAAAGTGCCTGAATAGGACCTTGAAAATGAAGCCACCTTCTTCATTTCTCATAACCGGCTTAGCACAGAGATTTTTAACAGTGAATATGTCTGGATAGCTAGTATGGTAGAACACCATTTCCTGCTTGTCAAACGGTCCTTTAGCTGGCTGTTCAAGTTTGCTTAACAGCTGTTAATTTTTTCTTGTAGGGACTGAAACCAAAACATAGAATTCTTGTCTTTTTTTGAAGGCAAAAGTAATCATTAAGAGCTTGATTAGGTGCCTGTAGTCACCTGGTCCTCAAGAATATAGATCTAGCCTGATCCATGATCCCGTGGCAAGAGTCTGTTAATTCTGTATACCTTTCATGATGCATAGGAGCAAGAGGACCCAGAAATAGCAAGAACTCTAATGTTAGGTGAGTTTAATTTGTGCTCCAAAATAGTTGTCTCTTTTCCTCTTTCTGATTCAACAGCTCATTAAAGGAACCTAGTATGGAAAGTCTGAAGGCTTTGTGCACACTGGGATTGGTGAAGCAGGATGCAACACTTGCAACAGCAGCCCTAAAAGAATTACTGAAGCATGAAAAAGGGAATGGTGGGATTTATGAGAGATGCCTTATTGCATCTGCTGTTTATGCATTACAAGGTAGAAATGTGGCAATCCAGAGGGAAGTCTCCAAAGCAATACACAGGTATATAGTTTGTCTTGCTTTAAATTGCCTTGTAAATGTATTGCTTTGATTACATTGAAGAGTAAGCAAACCTGTTTATTTGAATCATTATTCTAAAAAAAAAAAAAATTTAAAACTCATTTTCAAAGGTGAAGTCCTCACCTAAGGTTGTACCTTTAGTTGACAAGTTTGCTTTCTTATTTATGGAATCAAATAGCAGAAGTTCTATGGCTTGTTCAATGTTTTCTGATTTTGTTTGGCTGGCTTCTTTGATAGGTAGGTTAGTTTACTCTTCCATGAAAGCATTTTTCATCCTATGTAGCATAACCTTCAGCCTAGAATAGTCTCTTGGGTATTTATTTAATATTTAACAGCCTTTGAAGCCATTTGTTCCATTAGCTAAGTGTCTTTGTTTAAATGTGATTTGATTAGTCTTAGCATCCTGAGCCATTCAGGAAGGGACACATCATAGTCTCTTCAAGTGTTTTCAGAAACTATTTTCATGCAATTGTTTTTTTCCAACTACAATTAAAATGCCTTGTTCTTCATATTATGAGGAGAAGACCTGTAGCCCTAAAGTTTGTTTTCTTCCCATGAATATTGATATGCATGCTGTATGTTTTATTTCTTTAGCTAACAGTATTACTTCAGTATTGTGTTGTTTATTTTACTTACTACCCATGTCTATCTTCTATTACGTTGCATTGTTTTCTTAATAGAAAAAGGCCTGCTTGGTATTTATAGCATGTGCCTACTAAGTCCTGGAAGACAAGGTGCATATCTAAACCAGAAAATCTAATACTCTTTTCTTTTCCTAGTTACCCTGATAATCCTGCCCTTTGGTCTCTTCTGTCTAGACTAGTTCCACTGTATGCATCAAAAAAGCCAGAAGTAAGTGCATTGCTGTAACTCGTGTGCTGTTTACATTCCAAGTAGTATGTGCTGTTTCTTAACTTAAAAAACCCCACCCTTCAGTTGTGTGGACTTTCCCCAGTTAATAAGAAAACTTAAGGCTTACATACAAAGCAGTGCACAGCCACATACTGAATTTATATACCATTATTTGCATATTTCATGAGGTAACAGTTCTTGAAATAAACTTATAGGAAAAATCTGCTAGAGTTATGCCAAAAATAAAAGGCTGTACGATGTATAATTTCTTCTGTTTAGTTTTATAGAACTGTATTTATGTAAATAAATATATATTAAGATTTACCTGTGTTTAATCTGGTTAAGCTAGTCATCTTCACTTTCCACATTAGTCAGTGTTTCCTTGCCACTTTTCTGCTTTTTGTTAGCTTTCCTCCAAATAAATACTCTGTCTTAATATATGTTAATTATATAAACAGAAAGAGCACCTGAAAACAAACCCTTTTCAATATGGGGCTAAAACTGGAAGCCAATCATAAGGATAAGATCTAGTCTGGAATGTCTCCTGCTAATTTTTTATAAAAAGATTATGCTGTAAGCATAATGTTTTTATTTTAATCTGTAAGCAAGGAAATTCCCTTATTGTGCAAATTTCGTACTTGTGAATAACAAAGATAAAAAGATTTTGGCATTATATTTTGCATAAAATTAATTATCCATGTAATGAAATAAATTGTTTGGTTTTTTTAATCTTGCAGGGAGGAGCTGTGGCAGGAGGTGTTGCACATACACTTGATGTAAACTGTGGAAAGGTTTGGCTTTCTTAAATTGAAGATTCTGTAATTCCATAAACAGTCCTAAAATTAATTCCATCTGATCACTCACAGTCTTAAGTAACTCTTATATTCTGTTTTATAGGAAGTCCTGCTGAATATTGCAGTTAATCAGCTGGTAGCAGGATGTCACATGTTAGAAGATAAAAAAAACAATCCTCTGAAAAATATTCAGAAGGCCATCCATGTCTGTCCAGGTTACTCTTGTTCTCAAACACAGTAGTGATTTCTGTCTTTTTATCCATCAGAAGCAAAAATTACTGGACTAAAAAAAATCTACGTTTGTTGGGTTGGTTTGTTGTTTAGGGTTATCTGTGTATGTTTTGGGGAGAATGCTTAGATTGGAAATTTTCATTGTCATTCCAAATTTAGTGGAATGGGAATTCAACCAGACAATGAGAAAATTATCACTGGGTTTTAAGGCTTCTTCTAAACTATAAGCAACTTCTTAATCTCTCAACAGGAAAAGATATAAGTATTATTTAATATACTAGACAAAATTGAAAAACACATTCCCTCAGTATGCAACATCAGACAGAAGAGAATTATTCATCTACCTTGAGATTTTGGATTAGAAAGGTTCTGTTAAAAAGTGCGGGTTATAAACTATAGACAATTGTTCTCTTACTAAATGGTTTTCTTCCTTAAGCATATCAAGTGCAAGCCTAGTGGGGTTTCCAATTGCTAATTTGTACTTGATAGTGAAATACCAAAACATTGCTTCTTCTAGAGTCATTTAGCTCTGATAGATAAGGCTGGTTGCAAGTTAAAAATTTCAGTTACTTTCCTACAGGAAATACAAGGGTATGACTGCTATTTAAAAGCAGAATACTTTACATTTTACTTTGTTAGATCTTCAAGCTTTGTTTCATTTTGCTGGCAAAATTAATTACCTTAGGGATGAAAATTTACATAAATAAAATATTTAACTGAGCTCTGTCCAGTTCAGGATAGAGATTGCTCTTACAGTAGTAGGTGTTCTTCACAGGGCTAGTTAAATGTGAAGCTGACACAGGAATTAGCTGGCAGTGGAAGTTGGCACCTATTGCTGAAAATTTCATGCTGGTGGTCAGAACAGACTGAGTCTGTATGACTGAAAGCTGTGGATGGCGTCTAGGAATTTTTGCTGCCACTTTGTGTTTTGTTACACTTTAAGTGATAGCCAAGATTAATCTCTGTAGTCATAAATAAACTGGCAGTTTCAGGTTAACACACTGAAGCTATTTATGAAAAATACATTAGCTGACTTTAGGAACAGCATCTTCCTTTTATATCTGATGAGTCTTACTAATTAGAAGCAAGTAGTTACCGCCTTCCTTGGTTTGAGCTCAAATACTTACTGCTGCTCCTATTTACACCATATGGTTCCGTTGGTAGCTATGCTTTTATGCTTTATCTGGTAAAGACCCTTCTAAGTGAACTACCAGCATTTTTAGAATGGGCATGAGTTCCCTTTGACCGTTCTTTTCTAGATAATCCTGCTGCTTGGGCAGTGCTAATGGCAGCCTGTCATGCTGAAAACACTGTTGTCTGTCTAAACAACACTGAACCGAAACGAACAGGTCTAGAGATGACACTTGTGTCTACAGTTTCAGCCAAAAGTAAGCTATACAAGTTTTCTATTTTAAAAAAGTAAAATAAAATTGAAATTATCTAAGCTTGCAATGCTCTTCTGAACTTGCAAATAGGCTGAGGATTACTCAATAGTGGCTTGAGCTGTAACTGTATTTTACACATAAAAATATTAAATTCTAATGTACAGCTAGGGTTAGATACTTAATGGCAGCTTACTTCCCCTTCCAAGGCTTCAAATGATTTTCTAAAATAGTATTTTTGAACTCTGATGCCTACACCCATGAAGGTTGTGGGTATATAACATACTTACAAGGAAGGGCTAAAGTAACTTTGAGTTCTGTAACTCTTCCAGTAGATGCTCAGTCTTGCTTAATGTCCATAGTGTTTTGAAAACTGGAATTAAAATTCCATGTTTGATTGATCTCGAGCCATTAACTTAAATGGTGTATACTTTTTTCCCCTCATGCTTTTAATTTTGCCATCTTTCAATGTTGCTACTAATGACAGGAGCCATGTCAGGTTAAAACTCATAGAAGTTCTCCCTTACCAGATCTAGATCCTGTGACCATGGTATGGTACTGCAGCATAAACGCTAATCTGTTTAAGTGCTTTGTCTGTCTTTGCAGCTGGAGAAAGTAACCTTCCGCATAATTATGTCCATACTCTTGAAGACTGGTGTCTGTGTCAAGCTATTACGAGTCTAGAGGAGACTGGTAAACTGTCAGAAGCTGAAGCTCTTTGTAACAAGGTATGATGGTGTCACACTGGCAGACTGCGGTAGAGTTGTATAGAAACCACTATTAGTGTGCATTTTACAGAAAGGTAGTGTTTGAAGTGGCAACTGTCTGTCCCATCAGAGCTACAAAATACAGTAGTTCACAGAATCACAGAGTATTTGCAGTTGGAAGGGACCGAAGAAGACCATCAAGTCCGGCTCTGAAGTGAATGGCCTGTATGGGGATCAAACCTTCAACTTTGGCATTATTAGCACCGTTCTCTGACCAACTGAGCTAGTTGGGTTCTCCCCTCCCCGGTGTACAGTTTGCAACACCAAAACTGTGTTAATAGTTGAAACAAGTAGTGCGTGTCATGCTAAATCTTAAGTCTGTTCTTCCTGCCTAGAGCTAAGCAAAACATTACCAAAATTCAAGGCGAGAAGTCAGGGTAGGAGACATGCATGGGACTTTGATTTCTTTTGGGTTGTGTTGGTACTTTGTTTCAGAGCCCCAAGTAGAAGCTACAAGTTTAATTATGCAAAAGAAAGGTCTTGAGGCAACACAGCTGGGCTGTTAACAACATTCAAAAAAGTGTTCATAAGCAGAAGACTTGGCAGAAGATAAGCAAAAAAGCACACATCCCTGATTTTCATTAAGGAAAATGGTTAATCACAAGCAAATGTGATTCTTGGTTTTGGTATATTTTGTTAAAGTGGATGGGAGTTAAAAAAAAACCCAACCAACAAAAACTCAAACCAAACAAACAGATTCATTGAATGTGCTGGTTTTCAGGAAGAAGTTCTTTTTTGTCTCTTTGTTTGCTTCGTGAGGTGTTTTCCTTTTCTGGCCAACGTGTCTGCTGACCTATCTTATATTAACAATGATCAGAGATTTCGAGACATTCAAGATCTGTCCTTCCCCAAATCTGGGTATGGGGGAAGGATGTGGTGTATTTTGTTGATTTTTGTTTGGTTAAATAGCTTGGGGAGAGCACAGTCAGTGCCTGCAATTAGTGAAGAAAAAAGGATAGTATTCCCTAGTACCACAAACTCTCAGTGGTAGTTTTGGACCCCAGAGTTCTCAGAAAGCAGTATAACTGGGGGGTGAGTCAGACACTGCTGTCATTCAGTTGTGAAGGATTCACAGGAAACATCCTTTGTTTTTTTAAAAAATGTGTGAAAAGTACAAGTATAGTTTCTTAAAACAAATCTGGTTTGAGTTATAATTCTTGGAATTACTGTGATTTCAGCGGGGAAAATAACATGCTGTGAGGCTTGCAAAAGCTTCACATGCTTCATCTGAGAAGGGTAAAGCAACAGATAGCTAGTTTTCTGTCTTTGCTTTTTTGTGTTTGTTCAAAGAAATACTCTCTGGATATCTGCTGTTACTGAACAGGAAATGTTTAGTGAAGTGCTTCTGAAAATAAAGCACCTTATCTGGGAGAACTGAAATTGCTTGAAGCATAATCAACCCTTTTAGCCCCAAGATGGGCTTTTGCCTCTGTTAATAGGCCCAAAACTTGTAATAATTATCAAACCAAATGTGAGCTGTTTCAGAAACTTGTAAAAGTAGGAAATGTTCAAAATTGATCTTAGACTTCAAATGTATTTTGAAGACAGAAAAAATGTTACCTGTTTTTGTGGATCAGTCCCTGAAACACTCCTTTTTGCAGAGGTGGAGAAAAATGCTATGTTCAAGCATCCTGAGAATGCTTTCAATGTTGTTTTATGTAAAGGACAGAATGGAAAATCTAAGTATCTTTGATATTGGGGGGTCGTAATTCTGATTGTTTTGGTTTTAGGGTCTAAAAAGCTGCCCTGGGCACCCAACTCTGTTTTTGCTTTTGAGACAAGTTCAGTGTAAGCAGCTGTTGCAGACTCACAAAGAACTTCCAGACAACATCGTGGAGGAACTTCGTAAGACAGTCATGTCCAGTTCATCCTCAGCCGCAGCATGGCAAGTAAGTGTGGATCCTTCCCCTGACTGGTGTGCCACTCTCACACCTGCTGTAAGAGGGTGAACATTTGTTTCACTGCTTGATTTTATTTATCTGCTGACAGTCAGTGACAGAAAAAAGAGCTTAAATTCTATTTGTTCCACAGTTGAAACATTATGTTAACTTTATATAAAGTTGAAATATTAAGGGCTGCTAGTAAGACCAAGCAGACATGGAGGTAGGAGAATTAAAAACTTGAGATGAATGCCTTGGTGTCCCTGTCTTTAGAGATCTATGATTTGACATGGGAGCAGAAACCAATTAAATATTTCATAACCCGTAAGAATAAATGGAAGTAAAGAGTTTCTTAATGTAGTAATATACAATTTCTTATTTAGGGTCTGAAAACCTGAATAAGTCTTTCTCCATCATGTTCTGACTGCAGGTGTCACTGTTCTTTTGAGTAAGTTGATTCTGCAGAGAATCACGTCCAGTAACACTGTTCACTAACTCCCTTCCGTGGCACGATGAGTGATCATTTTTAGTTGACATGAAAGTGCTAAAGCTCACTGCATATGCTGCTTCTGTGAGTCGATCTGAGAAGTCTCACACATGCCAAGAGATCCTTTTGGTGGTGCAGCACATATATTTATCTTCGAACAGCTGCTTTTTAGTTATCAGTTATTATCTGTCTTTACCAATGTAAGTAGTGCATTGTTTAGAAAAATTCTGTGAACTTTCAGAGTCCTTTATGTAGCTGAAGGATTTATGATGCTCCTCTGCCTGTTGATAAAATAAAGCCCTGCTTGTAGTAAGAATCAGTGAAGTTGATTTCACTCTTAGAAGATCAGTGCAATGCTGCTGTATAGATCATTATCTCACTTCTTACAGGGCTCTGGATCCTCTTCAGAAACACAGGAGCATTATTTCTGGGGAAGGTGTTTTTTTGATGTATTTTTTTGTGATGTGTGAGGCTTCACCTTTTGAATATAGAACTCATTCAGATGGAATTTGCAAAATAGGGAGCATGCAAGACACGATTGTATGCTCTATTTTAATAGCATTCTTCAAATTAAATTAGGGGTTGTATACGTTCTTCAAGCATCCCTTGCATAGCCAAGTCATCTTGCTTACAAGCAGGGACAGTAGGTGAACTGAGTGCATGTGATGTGGGGAGTGGGAGGGGATGATTTGTTTTGGTCTTCTTAATCCAGGCCACAGATAAGATACCTCTGAGGAAGATCTTTTTAGTCTTCAATTAAAGGAAGTATTTCTCAGGGCTTAGATAGCAGTCTGAAAATGCCTGGCTGCTACATCTCTTCCTAGTGGATAAATTTATGCTTTTATGTTTTCTGTCTCTAGACTTCCTAAGGGTTTGATTTATCCATTGTGATACCTTACAGTTTTACTATGTTAGAGGGGCCATTAACTTTTCTTTTTGGTTTTTGTCTAAGTGGTTGTTTTTTGGGATTTAGGAGTGCTGCTGAACTGCTGTTCTGATGGCTGTTCTACTTTTTGTGCTGTGACTTACCAGAAAAAGAGAGAAAAGCAGATCTGGCAAAGCTGCCTTGTGCCTTTGCATGAGGGTTCTCTTGTTTACTTCTTGAGTGCTAGACATCTTCAGCTGCAAAGAGTTGAGGCCAAGGGAAGTTTTTTTTTCCGCCACATGAATGAATGTTTTCCTTTAAAGAGCAGGTCTGCAGCTTGATGTCAAGAATGCACAATCTCACTAGTGCTGATTAGTACTTTATAGTGTGTTTCTCTTTGTAATTTGGAGTAACTTCTGTGCACCAGAAAAGGTTAATAATTTCTGCCCCCTCTAACACCAGGCAGTCTTTAGCTAGCAAAGGTCTAGAGGCCTTTGCTCAAAAGTAAGGGAATTGCTTTACTTGGTGATCCAGAAAAGAATATTTCTAAATATGGCTTGCACATCTTCATGCATATCATGTACATGTCACGGCTTTGCAAATATGGCTGCATCTGCTTCAAAAAATGTGTGATGACTACAGAATTAAAGATAGAATCCTTTTCCTTCTCTTCATGAGGAAATCCAGGACATCTTGTGCTGGCAGAGAACTTACCAAAAAAAGCAGCTGAGAGAACTTATCAAAAAAAGTCCATGAGTGGGCTAGGGAACTCCCAAAATAAGTTACTGTAGTGAGGTGTACTGCCAGCTCTGCAGCAGAGTGATTTTTCTGCAGGGCAATGCACAGTATGTTGTTGGACTGAGGACTGGGTGCATGGTTTTAAGTAATAGTATGCTGTGGTACTTTCATAAATTGGACTATATGATACTACCTAATGGATGTGTGTTTTGGTGGCTCTATAACTGATTTTGTTGGATGTTTATTTTCAGTGGCTGGCAAAAGTATATCAGTCTCAGAGAATGATGACAGGAGCAGAGATGTGCTACAGAAAGAGTCTGCAGTTGGCATCCCAGCAGGGCAGCTGGAATGGGAAGTTATCCAGTCTGCTCAGGCTAGCTATGCTCGCACTGGAAATCTGCATGGTAGGATAATCAAAATAACATAACTGCATGATACAACAGAAGTTGATGGGATACAGGGCTTCTGTAGTCTTTAAATTAAGTCCCTGTTTAAATGGCTTTACATTGTATGAATGACAGCTAGAGAATAAAATAGCACTTCAAGGGGCAGTGGAGTATTCTTAAAATGTCTCTTTGTAAGAGAGGTTGCAGTGTAATATTCACATAGAACCACTTTGTGCATAAGAGGCTTACTTGCTCAATAAGGCTTGTCTGTTAACAGCTTCAGTTTGATCATCCAAATTGACATACCTTTCAAGTCTCTGTCCTCTTGTTCAGACAACTGCCTCAACAGACATTTCTTCTTCACTGGTGCCTGGAGAAGTCAGTCAGTCACATTTCAAATGTTTTTATGCTGTATGGTCATTTCCAGACATGATGCCTTGCGCTGAACTCTAGAATTGTATCTTCTGGAATAAAGAAAATAACTCCATTCCTTGCACTGCTGAGCAAGGTGAACATACCTTAGGGTGTTGGCAAGTGTTTATCCTCTTCAATCAAGCAGTGTCACTAGAAACTTGAAGTGCACTACTAGAATTCTAAGTCTGTAGTAAATTGTAGATCCTGCTGTGATCTTGGCTAATGCTTTTTCACATTTTAACACATGACCCGGCTTTAATCAAAATCAGGCAAAGCAACCCCATATATCCTGAGATCTTGTGTAAGAAAAGGCAGTCAGATTTACTGAGGATAAACCTGCAATGCTGTTTCTCCTTTTTGGAGAAGAGAGGTGTCCTCAGTTTTTCTCAGAAGCCCATTCCTTCCAAAGGCAGAATGTGTCAAGCAGCAGTATTTTTCCTGCTGTTTTTCTGTCAGTTTTCTAGTGTTCTGGTTTGTTTCCTATTGCTCCTAAATGCTTCCACAAGTCACAAGATACCTTCTAGCTTAATTAACACTATTTGTTCAAGGGCTGGCCTGAAGTGCCTAAGAATACACAAGACTTTTGTTTAAAAATGTGATCAGTATGAATTCGATTATCTCCTCTCTACTTTTTGAGTGAGCAGAGAAGCTGATAAGTGGATTTTTTTGGGCATTTCTAGTCTGCACTGGTTTATTAAAGGTATAAAAGCCAGGTGAAAAACTTGATCAGGTCCAAGAAAGCTCTGTATTTGAAAATTGCTTGTCTTCTAATTATCTTCCGAGTGAAAATTTGGTCACCCTTTCCAGTACAGTAATTTGAATGCTATCCAGACACAATGAGGATAATAAAGTTTTTCTTAAGCCAGTTTTTCTTTCTTTGCTTGTATTCTTTAGATATATGGCTTTGCTCAATAATTGTTCTATTAGGTAATTACCATCTAGGTTTTGACTTCTGGTAAAAAATTATATCACTTCTGGGGATAAATTCTACATTCTAGATGAGTTTTATGTATGGTACCAACAGGAGTTTCTGAAGCACTACTAAAATTTGTATGGAAGAACAAAAAGATGTGTGCATAAATTAGCAAGTGGAATGCTGGCAAGGCTGCTCCTAAATAAGTTAACATTACTTTTCCAGGCACTTCTAACAAGTGTTAGTCTGGGGTTTTTTTTAAACAAGTATCTTTCTAACCTGCCAAATACTCCTCAGAACAGCTTAAATTAAACCTGCTTTCTAGAGAGATGCAAATACACTACAATAAAGTCCTTTTGTTCCCTGGTTTTTTTTCCTGTTTTTTTTAAATTTCTTTTATTACTATTCTCTTTCTTTCTTTTATTTTTACTTTTATAATAGGCTAATATCTCAAATGAACATTGGCCCTCATTGGTTCAGGAGGCAACAACTGAAGCTTTGAAACTTTCTCCTTGCCCCTTGGCAGCTCTGCTTCAAGCACTGCTACAGTATAATCGCAAAATGGGAGCAAGGTATGCATGGTCTGTTAAGTTTTCAGTGGAATACAGTGTCTAAAAATACAAGTGGTCATTATCTGCAGATCTCACTTCAAGAACTTAAAGAAATTTGAAAACGGAAATTAATTCTTGAAATAGTATGGCAATTAAAAGGGGGAGGGGAGGAGGGGTTAGTAATGTGGGTAGCAGCCAAATCTTCCATTATTTGTCAAAAAAAAAAAAAAAAGACCTTCATACCCAGAAAAAAACAGCTGTAGGATAACTTTTATTTTAAAAGCATGTTATCTAAATAAATTCATCAAGAAGACTATACATTCTGAAAAATCTTCTAAAATAGCACAGTGAAAACAGAAATCACTACCCTATCTACTGCTGGGATTAATTTGGATCCTAAATTGGTCTCACAGTGAAAGTTCGTGCCCATTCCTGAACAGCCAGGTGGTCGTTGTGGCTTTTCGGGGAAGGGGGGAAATATTTATGGAAGGGATTCTTGGAATCTTCCTGTGTTGTGAATTTGGTTGTTATGGTCATTTTGTCTTTTATAGTATTTTTGCTTAAGCTATGGAAAATTTGAGGGTTTTTTATGGTTTTGTTCAATAATTCACCTGTTTTCTAGGTAATACTAACAAACTGGCTTACTCTTTTTGTTGGCTCTTCAGATGACAGACTAATGTGATTGTGATGGTTGTCATTTATAATAAAATTAAGATAAAAACTCAAAATCAGTCTTACTACAATTGTAGATATTAACTTACATGAACAGTATATCACAAGATCTGCCTAGGTGCTTCAAAATCCTGAAACAAGAAAATCTTAAGTACAAATAGAAAACAAAAACATGTAACTTTTCAACAGCCTATTAAATTACAGTGTACTGGAATATCACATTGGTTATAAAGGACAGAGTTCTTGGAACAAGAACCAAAGCTGATAGAGCACCAGTGAATGAATATGACATCCCTGCATGTAGTTGCCAGTTTTTACCAGATTTCTAATGACACTGTGAATTTGAAAATCCCTTTGTTAGGTATATGGTGTGTTGGTGTTAGAAGGTAGTATCAGCCAAACAGAATTTTAGACTTTGTCTAGTACTCTATTCCAATTCTCTTCTGCAATTTCATATATTGTCTCTGTTTGCAGGAAGTGCAATCAGGGCTTTCCCATATATTACTTCTGGCCATTGTTGCTTGCTTTGTTATGTTACATGGGGCCTGTGCAGTTGAATTTGATTTGGCTTATGTTTTGATTATATTTCCAGGGAGACTCGGCGAATGTTGGAGAGAATAGTTTATCAACCAGCGAATCCCAAAACCATTGTGTCGGTGGCACGCTGGTATCTCCTGCAACATCTGTATGCCAAAGATGATTGTGAACTAATAGATGTAAGGCAGTCCATCTCATACAGAACTTCTATTTACATTTAATAGTATACTTGCAGCTTGGAAATGGGGTAGAAGGAGACTAGGAAGGTGCTAGCACACCTACTCTTGAAGTGCAAATGTGCTTCAATTTTTGAAATCAACACCAGTCTGTTTGAATGTCTTCCATTCCTCCATGCAATAATGAAAAATAAACAGTAAAGTCTCCAGTCCGAACTTGCAGGAATTCTACTGGTGACTGTTCAGTAGACATGAGGACCATTTAATCAAAGTTTTAGCACTAAAAATGTTAATTCCCTCTAGCCTGGCTGGAACACGTCATGTCCCTGACCCAAAAGATCTGAGCAGTAGAATGCTGTATGCTCTGTATTGAAGACCACATCGGTAGTGGTACATTATTTTCAGTACAAAGTAAATGGTGCATTAGTTTCTGTTGACAGTACTTTGCTGATGTATTTGATCAAACTCAAAAATCCACGCAGCTCTTTCATGTAGTGTGAGTGGGCTGTCATTTATTTTAGCTTACAGTGAGAACCACTTTGCTCCTGAAAATCTGAATACACTCTCCTATTGTCAGTGCTGCCACTGGCGCAATGAGGTCTTTGACCCAGATTATCAGCTGCTCCCTGGTGAAATGTTGAATCCAATATAAAATACATTTGGAGGTACAGTATAGAAAAAGGTGTTGACAAAAATCCATACAGAGAAGTGCAGGTTGATTAAAAAAAGCTAGATTTAATGGGTTCTGAAGATCTTGGTATGATCTCATTGCACTTGCTCCCTGCTGCTGAGTATGATAATAATAGCTGGTGATTTGCTTGGTTCTGCTTAATGGCTTTCCTTTTCAGTATGTATAATGTCATTGGATTACAGGAGACATGCTTTTCAACATTAGGCTGTTGTGGGACCTTTTTTATCTAATAGAAGAACTCCAAGTATGGCGCGTGGAAAATAAATCAGGGTAGTGTGAATTTAACTGGGGGAGGGAAAAGGATGTGGCAGGTTTTTTAAAGCAGCTGCAGAGAATACTCCAGTTTTATGTTTTAATGGAGATTTATACAAAGGTACTAGCAGGAGACAAGTGTCTGTCAGCAGGAAAATAGGTCTCCGTGTTTAATTGCCAGTGGGTAACTACTGTCAAAGTAACAAATGATGCTTCTAGAGAGCATTGGAAGTGACCAGGTTTAGCAAGTCACTATAGTGCAGTTTGGATCTTTTAAGCAAGTTGACGTGTAATGTTGAATATTTCGTATCTGGGGTTTATGGGTTAGGTGATCTTTTAGGGAAGCTGTCTAGCAGGAATTAAGATACATTTCAGGCTGCCATTAAAACACTAGCAGTAAAATCTTAAATTCTCAGGTCATTCTTTGTTTTTCTCTACAGGTACTTATAGAAAATGCCAAAGCTAATGGAGATGTTAGAGCTCTGGAACTAAATGAGAAATTGTCAGCAAGTGCATAGAATGGACTGTCTCAAGCAAAATACTCTTCCATTCATCCAATTTAATTAGTTCTCCTTCCAGAAGCATATATAGTTTGGGCTGTTTTGTTTGTTATGTCTGATTTTTTTTTTTTTTTTTCTGTTTCATCAACTGCAGCTTTGTCTTTAGTTTTGCTTTTTCTTGAACAAAAGTAGGTTACTTTAATGTTGAGATAAACACATAAAATCACTTTTATTTTGAAAAGAAAACCCTGAAATTTGCTTTTGTTTGCTTCCCCACTTAAACTTCGTCGCTATTCACAATAGAGTCTTTCCCCCTAGGACACACACAGAAGTACAATATTAACTCCACTGCCAGCAATGCCAGGTTTTCTTGCCACAGAATCTTAAGAGCGAAGTAGCAGCCAACTTCTGTCATCTCTTGGTAACTCAGCTGCTGATTGCTTAATTGGATGAATCATGACAGTGGTTCTTAAGACATGTTGTTACTTTGCTTTTATGTACATGAAAATAAAAAATAAAACAATGACTCCAACCTGTAAAAGTTACCATGAGGATGTTCACTCTCTTGACAAGAGTCATGATAGCTGTCCATTTTCTCATTTAAAGCTTCTTAAAATTTCTGTCCAGCAAAGTCTTACAATGGCTTATATGATCCCATATTATAGGGAGCAACGGGCACTTCAAAGGCAGGCACTGGTACTGTATTGAACAACAGGTACTTGCTTTTGGAGCCAGTCGTTCTTGGGCTTACAGAAAACAGGATGCTGAGCTGGGGTGCAAGTCACACACTGTGATCTCTGGAGAGCATGCCACTGTCATTTTAACAGGAAACCTCAGCTCAGTAGGCTGGGGCTTCTAGTCTGCAGAAGTATGATGAAACCTCTGAATAGCAAGAATCTCTGCTTATTTTCCACGCTTTCATTCTCTCACCTTCCTTAAAAAGACTTTCTGTAAATTTAGATTGATTCTATTTCCCTTCACAGCCTGCTCTCAAATAGCCTTGAACTATCAGTAACTGCAAATCTTAAATGGAAATGCTGCAAAACCCAGACTTGTGATTCTCAAGAGTAACTGTAACTTTTTTTAGCTTCCTGCTATCAAAAACCTGGAAAAAATTCTTGCAGCCTATGGTTTGTATCCTTGGCATATGGTCTTGATATGTGTGCCACCCACTCTAGTGGTGGAAAAGCTGTCATCACCAGCCTGCTGGCAGCACAGTAAGCAACTGCTTCTCCCTGTTAATCCCTCTGTGTGAGGGTTAGCCTAGACTTTGCTAGTTCTGAGCCCTAAATACCTTCCAACATCTAGGAGAACCAACAGATGACAACAACCCAGAGCAGTAGTATGGTGTTTTTTCTCTGCAGAAGACCATGAACTTACTTTTACTGTGAACAGTGATGAACTCCTTGAATAAGATAATTATACAGCCCAAAGTTGTATTACATACACTGTAGGAAAAAAACTCCACAAATTTTTGCCACCTACTCAGTGAAAAGTGCTCGGGGAAGATGAGTTTAAATTTAAGCTGCTTAACATTCAACAACATGAGGTAAAGTCTTGCTCTCCTTATTTTTAACAATGTATAGCCTCTACAAAATTAGCACCTTGTAGCAAGTCTGCTGTAACAGTGGCAAAACTTGTAAATTCATGCAGGTTGAGGCAACTATGTATTTTATGCTAATATAGAGCTCAGCAAAATAGTGTACAAAGGCACATAAGAATCACTGATTTGGGGAATTGAGACTTGTTTATGGATTTCACTGGCTAGGAAGTCATACCTTTGGCTGCCCTTGCTATAAAGGGGAGAACAAAACATTCTCCAACTATATTATGTTGGCTTATGCTGAAGGCAGAATGGAATGAGATCTAACGAATTGAACGTAGAACTTTCCACGGCTTCAAATACAAAGGACTTTATACACTTCTTACATTTCTTTTTATACAAACATGAGAAAAAAAGCTTGCTTCTGAGAATTTTACTGAGTTTTTTGGGTTGTCCATGTTCATCTCCTCTGTTTCTTGAGATTTCCTGCATTTGATTTATACTCAACTTCTGAGCTCTCAGAATGGTATCACGTATAGAGTGGGCAATTGCATTAACGTTGTCTTCCTAACCTTGGAGTTTAATGACAACACTTTCTCTCCAATGTTTTTGTTTGATACCTTTTGTATTTAACTTTATGTGCAGAGGAGCTCAGAAATGGCTGCACGTTGTTGAGATTTCAGTGTTGTGGCTTTCCTGCTTCTTCTAGGAAATGCAACAAACACAGACTTGGCCTGAAAGCAGGTGTGAAGCTGGGAGTCTTTCCCATGCAGTTTATCTGTAAGGAGCCTAGCCACAAACAAAGTGCAGAAAGGTCACCTGGAATTTTTGTTGTCTTGTACAAGATTGTACAAGTGAGTGATTTCTAGGACTTTCTACACCATGGAGAAAGTTTGAAAGTATCAAAGTTTTGTCTGCGGGAGAAACAAGTTTAATTGTTGAAGTGATACTCCCTACTATCTGCATCAATTTGCTTTCAGCTGTCATGCTGTGCAGGTCTGACTTGCAGAGTGGGCATCTGCAACCCATGTCTTGAGAAATCTGATTTTTTGTAGAGCAAGAAGCATAAGAGATTTGAGATACAGATCATTAGAGGGGAGTTATTCAAGTCCCCTTGAATTTTGTTCTCTGGGCAAGAGATGATACTGGACTTCTCAAAACATGTACTGTAAAAAATGAGGGGTTTATTGTATTGTGTCTACCTTTCTTATGTCTCCCTGCCAAAGAACTCTATTAGCTTTTGTTAGGAGATTATACTGCTGTGTTTCCTTTGTCCTGCTCCCAGAGTTTTTCTCCTTATTTCCAGACTCTTTTTCTTGTGTTTTGAAGCAAAAAAAAAAGCGACAATGTCAGTTACATTTTTGAGTGTTCTGTTGCAAAACACCACTAACTTTTATTCAGTCAAACAGAGAAGATGAGAATAAAACTTTCTAATAATGCATCTACTAATAATAATCTGGCATTTTGTCACCTGTACAAAGTTTATTGACTATTTTTAATAATCCAGTAACTCAATAGATCCAAATCATGCAGCAGTAGATACTCCATTACCAGCTTTGATAAGGCTGTGTGAAGCTGTAGGAATTTACTAGGCCTGATTTCAATATTTTCACCAATCTAAAATAAGTGTAGCTTATGCCAGGACACAATAACAGAGTACTTGCTGTCCTAAAGTCCTTTAAATAATATGAAGACTTCTGTATGAAATCTGCTTGATAAATTTTAAGGCAATCCTAAAAGTGTAACTTTTCTTCTGTAGCAAAGCATTTTGTTGTAAAATGAAACATGAAAACAGCTGTTGGTGTTCCAGAGCTGTAGGTTTTGTGGCTGCACAGTGTCATATGTAACAATAGCATCCTTCAGGGACAGGGGAGAAGAAAGTCAGCTGTTTCTTCAGGTTACTTTTTTTAACCCCATGCTAGTTCTCACTAGAGGGAGCGCCTGCAAGACTTGACAAGGCTTGCTCTTGGTGATCGCTCTTCTAGGAGATCACTTGGATAGCAATTTTTATATGTCTTTATGAATTTTCTTTTTTTCAAGGTTCATCTTTGTGTTCTGTATTTGTTTGAGCAGCTCCAGAGATTCGTGAATAGACTGAAATCCTGTAAAAGAATAGGAACAATTAATTAAATAGTGGTTACTTTCAACACATTAAAAGATGATTCTTTGTCTCTGTGAAGGTTTCTGACCCATGTTTAATACAGAGCACATTAAATCCAATATATCCCATTATTTTACTGAATAGCATGGAAATGCAATAGCCGCTTGGGTTGCAAGCTCCTTGTTATTAGGAGCTGTCTTCCAATACACAGGGCAATACAGTGATTACATGATTACAGCCAGGATTGACCTCCAGCATGTGATGTGGCAGAAAGAAAACCCTGTCTGTTTTTAAAGAAAGGGGGGTTGTTTGCTTTTAAAACTATTTTTTTTAATTGAGCATTGGGAGTTTTTCTTTGCACTGTTTTCTTCAAGACCAGAGTCAAAACCTCTGTATTTTCCATCAGGTGCTGATACTGGTGCTCTGCAGTTTGCCTACCAGATCACAAAGATAGTGCTGTGGATTTCCCAGAGTTGTAGTGTCTGTAAATAGACTTACCCCTCATCTGGGATGGACACTGTGTTGTTGTGCAGTTCTGGGAGAATGGGAGCTCAGCTTCACCAGCTGTTTGTGCTGTGTATAAGTGTATAAAAAGGGAGAGATAGTACTGTGCAGACACAGCTTTTTTCCAAAATAGAGCTACAGAGCACCTGAGGCACCTTTTTTGAAGCACTGTACAGTCAAATACTGACAATAAAGACTGGAGAATTGTAGAATTGCAAGCTGCTGTTACCTTGCTGATTACAATAACTTTCAAATTACGGTGTAATAGCTCTTTGTGTTTGTTCAGCATCTCACTTAGGTGTTAACTTCTCAGGAACTAAGAACTAAGCAGCTTTCTATTTTTTTCTTAAAGTGTTTATTGTAACATGGCTGCCAGTGACATGTCTTTCTTTCTGGAACAATTGTTTCATATGGATTCATTTTGTCACTGCTGCAGTCTAGTTAGTGTTCAACTGAATTGCTTCATAGTGCTTAGAATTTTACAAATTCCAGACACGTCTCTGATTTCCAAGATGCCAATCTGTGCTGAAACACAAACAGCTGCTGAGACAGTGGAGAGGCTGCCTCTGTCCCCTTCACGCTGCTCTGCACCTCGTCAGCAGCCTCCTTTCCCCCTGTTGCAGGGTCAGCCCTGCCAGAGGACTGTCAAGGGAAATCAGTCCTTGGACTTGAGTTTGAAGACAAGCACGGCCAAAGTTTGGTATAAACAGATCTCTTCTGTCCTTATTTTCCACAGGCTTATTTTCAACTTATTTGAAGTAAAGAACTCTCTCAGCACCAAAATCTATTATTCTGAAATTTCTTAGCCATGACTTTCTTTGAGAGCTATCTTGTACTCACTCAGGTCTTGTAGACAGCTAAGCCTTGTCCTGTCAAGCTTCACAAAGGCTTTAACAGAGAGCTTGGTTTACTACAGCCTTGGGGCAGGGCTTATGGGTGCCTTGCAGATGATGAAGGAATTGGAGGTGAAGTAAAGAGCTGGAGTACTTGATCAGTGCAGACAACCTGGAAGATGAGAACCAGATGCTTAGGCTTCAGTTGAGAACATGTAACATGTGAAATACTTGCACAGTGATTTTTAGGCATCTGTTCCTTTGGAGCGAGGACTGAGTGATTTTTTTGGATAACCTGCTACATCCACTGTGTTTCCACGATCAGCTGCAGATGGGAGGGTATTATAATAGATTAGGTTTGAGTCACACAGAACAGATTACAGTGAATGAAATCTTCTTTGTGAAGACCATGTACTTAGTGACTCAGGAGAAGGTCTTTGTAATTGCTGTGAACATCGAGAATCATCTGGTGAAACAGCTCACGATTTGTGAGATATATCACTATGACTGTCCCCATAAGAAGCAGCTGCCAGGTATCAGCAATACCATCTGACTGTTTCCCTCTTCATTTACACAATGCATGCTCTGTGTTGGGTAGCTGCAACTTACCCAGTTGCCTCTTTCTCCAGCTACTGTTGGTGGAGAATAGGGAGTAAAGCATTGAAATCATGCAAAACCATCAAACATGATCACAGCAGCAGGATCTATGCAAGAAGGAATGACTGCTGTCTCCATATGAAAGTAATGGGTGCTCTAAAAAATCTGGAAAACAGATCGTGAAGCTGCCTTTAAATGGAAGACCATTACCTTGAAACTCTTGTGCAAAAGTCATGCTGGCTGTTTGCAAAGACAGGTGGGCTAAACCAATACACCTTTGTGTCTGTGGTTTGTGAGAGTGAGTAATTTTATTATCTTTTTGTCTTTGTTGGAAAGTGGTTTTGCAGCAGCAGGTTACTGTAGAAATACCTTTTTAGAATAAATTAAGTGAAATCCCATTCTCACATGATCTCTATTCACTTTGCACTTCCTCAAACTCTTCCCAGATCTGTCTTTTAAATCTGGCAATTCTTGCATACACGTTTTTAAATCACTTTTCATCTGATTCAACTGCTTTTCATATTTCTGTGGTTTATCCATTTGTTCTAGTTTTAGTGAAAGAATTAGAGGCTTTTCTTCTGCTCTTTTTGCTGCTCTTTCCTTTAAATACATAGTACATTAACCTGTCTCCTGCTACCCATATGTTCAGTTGGTCTTGGTTTCTAATCCCATGTGTGACAGCACTGCATAAAACACAAGGAGAGGTCTGGTATCCCACAGAACATGTGAATCCTCTCTTCCACAATGAACCAAATAAAGTGGGAAATTTATTTTCCTGGCTGGACCAGGATAAAGATGCTTTTAAATTTTTTTTTTTTTTAATTTATTTAAATCCAGTGATTGGATCTCACACTGTGCAGTGTGAGACTCTGAACACAAACAACCCTTTTCAAGTTGCTTTCATGGGCCTATCTCAAGCCCAAGCGTTCCAACCAAAAAAGTGCAATGCAGTGGTGTAAACCCAGCTCAGATGCTGGCATGAATAAATGAGGCTGAGCCCTGTAAGAGTTAGCTGCCTAACTGCAGGACAGCAAGCCAATACAGCTCTTGGAGGCAATTCCCCCTTGATGGTATGGTCAAACCTCAGCTGCCCATCTGCCCACCTTTTGGTCTTCATGTTGCACTGAGTCCTCTGGTCAACTCCAAATCAGTCAATATGGTCAAAATCCTCTGACCTTCTTTAGACCTTGCAACACAAGGGAGTCCTGTGGCTCTGCCTCCCAGGGAAGGTGTTTGCAAACCTGGCAGAATTGTGGTGTTGGAACGCACTCTGAGTTTACAAACACTGCTGTGTGGTGCAGGTGGCTGACGGAGTGAGTCATTTCCGTGAATAACTGAGCTGCTGCCCTGTGCTTCCAGGATGGCTCCTCCACAGTGGATGGAGCCTGCCAGCTCCATCGTTCCTTGGGATGGCATGTCTTCTCAGACTAATGTGCAAAGCAGCGTTGCTGAAGACAGCTGCCAGAGCAGAATCTGCTGAGCAGAGCTGCCCTCCTGGTGCAGGCTGAAGCTCATCACCTGCATTTCTCCAGCACCCATGCTGAGAATTCCGTTAGCTCCCAGGGACTGAGCTGTGCTTCCACTGAAACAACATGCAAAGGAGCACCATGCACGCCTGTGTGTACATGTATGTGTGCGCAGAAAAACAAATGCATTCCTTATTCAACTTATTTAAGAGGGCTCAGGAAGATTTAACCCTTGTTAATGCTTGTTAATTTTTTTGTCACAGCAGTCTGTCTTAGGGGAGAGTAACCACATTTATTGGTGTGTTTTCTGCAAAATAATCACAAAATCTGTTAGTGGAGGAAGGAAATTCAAATGATAGCTTTGAGATACCAGCTGAGAAGTCAGAAGTGTTTTTAGTATCTTCCTGGCTGCACTAAGTGTTGGTTGCATTGAGTACAAGAGATTATCATCAGACAGAATAAATGGAGATTGAAGTCCAGGAGCGTAATAGTTCTAAGCAATTTCTGAATCTGTTTTGATCTGCAGCCTTCATCCTGATGCGAAGATACGGTGATCATGTTTTAGTTGCTTTTGAACTCTGAAGTGGAATTAACTCTACATGGCAAAGGAAGAGAAGCTTTAAAAGCTGTGAAGGAATTAATTAAAAGGCTTGGCCCTGTGCCAAGCACTAACTGCTGCTGTGGAACAGAAACATGCCATGTTGTTACTGACCACACGATGGTGAGGGTTTATTTAAGTTTAAAGCATGGCACAGACAACCCCTTCCTTTTCTGAGCTTGTCAGTGAATGATACTGGATGGTGTCCCATGATGGCACCAGTGCTCACCGTGGGACAGGGAAACACCATGGGGTTACACAGACATAAAGTGGTGCCATAATCCGGGATGACTTCATTTCCCAGGAGGTCCAAAGCTCTGTGGGATCTCTGTCTTTTGAAACAAAAATCACTTGGATGAGGCTCAAGCCCTGATTTTGCTGTTGGCCCTGCTTGAGCAAGGGGTTGAACCTTATCTTGCAGATTTCCCTCCCAAAATTAATCTCTGATTATACTCTGATTATAACTCACCATTTTGCTGGCTGTGTCATAAGGCACAGCCTGGTTTTTTGTTGGATCTCAGTTTTTGTGTGTGTGATTTGGTACCTCCTGGGATCAGGGTGACACGAGTGTTGCGTCTCACTCCTGCTCCTGGCATGACTAGAGGTCATGCCAGTGTAGTGGGATGTCATCCTGGAAAGTCTTACCAGTCTTTCCTTCACCAAGTTAAGCAGCCAGTGCCTGTCATTTTGATTTTCCTCAGACCATATCACCTGTGCTTCTGTACACATCTGGTGAGTGAGTAGCTGATCCCTGAAGTCATTTAGAATACTTGTCAACCTAAAATTATGACTACATCTTAAGTCAGTGTTATGGAGTAGTCTTGAGTCACTTGAGTAAATTGTTTAAATTACTCCAAATCTCCTCAATAGCTTCCCAGTAACCCCTAAATTCAATTTTTTCATCAGTCCTTATCTTGGAGGTTGTACCTACAAGCCAAATACTATTTCTGCAGTGCATCTACTTTAGGAAAATATCTGAGGAGTGAAAAATGTTAATTTTGCATTTTAATTAACTCTGTTTGAAGAAACTACACCATCCCATTTAACACAGACAGAATTGCTGGGCATCAGCGAGTGCAAATATCTTGCAGTTTGAAAAATTAGGTTTGTAAGGATAAAAATCGCTTGGGCTTAAAACAAAAAGAGAATGCCGAGTTGCCTTTAAGGCAGCAGTTGGACAGACATGTGGAAGCCCACACAAAGGTATTAAAGCAGGCAGCACACAAAGAAGACAAGCCAATGTGCTAGTTTAAAAACAGTCCAGTTTCTGGTGGGTGGGAACAAGCTGCTTGAAGTTTCTACTATGTCCGGCAGAGAGCCAGTCGCTGAAGGCTCTGACAATGGGCAGGTTACTAGCCCAATTAGAAAAGTTGGTAGCGCCTCTGTGATGACATATTTAAGAAGGGAAAAACTGCAGGTAACTCTCTTTACTTCTCCCCAGGGGTGGTGAGGTGGCTGCCAGGGCCCATCCCAACCGGGGCCTTCCCGAGGCTGGGGCCCTCTTGAGGCCAGGACCACACAGCCAGGGCCACCTGTGCGGTGCCGGCAGGGACCATGTGGCCAGTGATGAAAATACAGCGAACAATTCCCTGACATGGAGCACAGACAAGATTAACCTTTTCAGTGCAGCAAAGGTCTATAAGAACTTTTCAACTGATAGAACTTGAGAACAATAATACCTACAGACAACAATTTTGTTCCGAGTCAGAGAAAAGGGAAAAGTGAGAACATGTGAGGAGAAGACCATGGCGGCACTAAGGTAGGTGCAAAGGAAAGAGGGGGAGGAAGTGCTTCAGGTGTCAGAGCTGAGATTCTTCTGCAAGCCGTGGGGAGGACTATAATACAACAAACTATTTCCCTGTAATTCATGAGGTGCATGGGGGAATGCAGAGATCCACTCACAGCCCATGAGAAAGAGTGCCCACGCTAGAGTGAGTGGATGCTGAAAAGCTGTAATCTAGTGAGAAACTCAAACAGAGAGAGAGGACCCTTGCTTCCAGAGATAGAGAACCCTTGCTTCCAAACTAGAGCAACTTATTCTTAAAAGACTAAATCCCATGAACTAAAATGACCCGTGCTGGGCAGCTGTGGGAAGACCGCTTGGCCCATGGGAGGGACTCACGTTACAGCAGGTTGGGCAGGCTGCTGTTTGTGAAAATTAGAGCTACATTAGAGAAATTCACAGAGAACTGTATCCCGCGGGAAGGACCCCACGGCACAACAGAAGAACTCCTTTCCCTGAATGAACTGAAGAAAGATTCTTAGAAAGTGAAAGACTGACCAAAACCCCATGTTTTGTCTCCTTGCGCTGCTGGTGGGAAAGAAGGAGGGGCTGGGAAGGAAAGGTGTTCGAAAGATTTATTTTAGTTCTCATTACCCTTTTTACTTTTAATTCTGTTAATACATTTTCTTTATACTGTTTAAGTTTTGAACCTGTTTTGCCTTAAAGTGTTTTTCCCCTAATCGTTATCTCAGCTCATGAAGTTTTTCTGTTAATTTCCCTTCCTCTGCTCAGCTATAGCAGAGGAAAATAAGTGGATTGTTTTTTGTGGGTTGCCTGGCAATTAGACAGCATCTAACCCTGACAGCAAGTATCACAAAAATTTTAATGTCATTGTGTTAATTTCTAACACATGCCTTGAGGAGAAACGGAGAACTGGGGAAGTAATTGACTTTTCATAAAGTTATTTAGCAAATACTGAAAATGATAGCTATGAATGATGCCAGCAGTTGCCTCATGAGGTTACAGGGCCTCCATGGTTCAGATCAAAAGAGCACAATGGTCTCTAGGATGCAGATCCTGCCAACCTCAGCCAAGGTGCTGAGGAGGATGAAAGCGGCTGGGGTCAATCTTGAGGGACACACTTGACAATGACAAAATGATTATGATTTATAATGCAATTATAAATATTAATAACATTAATACTTTATATTCTAGCGTGAATGATTTCTTATTAATAATACAACAGTTCCATTTTAATTTTATTTTGAACTTTCACCCATTAGTATCCCTCCTCCACAGAGCTTACAAAAATATATGTAGCAGGAGTGAGGCCACAGATACAGATAGTTTGCCACACTCTTTGGCCCAGCAAAGATTTGAAATATTAATAAAGAGATGCTTGTGGATATTTAATAGGAGCATACTCCAGTAGTACTACAGTGAATTTCCATATGTGAAAATAGATCTATTGGCAGTTGAAATTACTTCAAGCAGTGGAATGCAGCTATTCTAACCTAACTGACCCAAAGAAATAAGAGAAAAGCATCCACTCTTATGTGAATGGTCAGATTTCTGAGCAAGGCTCAATTCCCATGAAATCCTGCAGTATGTTTAAAATTCATCTGGATTTCAGTAACAGTATCAGCTTGTACATTTACAGCACAGCTGCAGACTGCAGTCAAAGAGGACTGGGCTTTAAAAATTACTTTGATTTGTCAAGTTTTATGCAGAAAATTCAGTCTGTTCCAGAAGTTAAATTTTATTTCAGTTCTATAAAAAGAGCACATAAATCTGGTAGACTTCTAAAGCAGCAATGTAAAAGGAGACAGACATTCCCCAAAGGACATTGATTTTAAGTAGATTTTATATTAACTGGAAAAAATCTCAGTATTTAGTAAACAAATATTTTGTATTTTATTTTAAATATGCAATGCTAACACATCTTAGTATCTAGAAAGCCTCCTTTCTTCAAGATCCTATTTCTGGTCACAATTTTAGTAGGGTCTCATTAGCTCAGCTTTTACTTCAATTCAGTTTTCCAGTTTCTTTTCTGACATTGTTCTGGTTTTATCTTTCCTCTTACATTGGTTACATTTCTTGTCCCTTTCACATCATCTTGACCTCTATGATTTACTGCTCTCTGACTTCCTGTTTCTCCTTCTCTTTTCCCAGCTTTAATTTATTGACTACTTTAGCCCATTATTTCCTCATTCACCTGTATTCATTTTCCTTTCTCTTGATGAGAATTTTTTTCTGTTAAGGTCCCAGCCTATTTTCACTGCTGAATAGAATCCGATTTAAATCTTACTTAAAATAAGTCTTTACTGAATTGCTTTATCATTTTAAGGGATGGAACTATTGTCTTTGAAATACTGTTAGTGAAGGATCATTATAATTAGATTTTAATTTTTTTGCACTAACTCTGCTATTCAGTGCTTAGCTGTTTTGCATTGTTCTGAATATGGGTGCCAGATACTTTTGTTCATTGCATCCTTCCCTGGAGCTCCCTCCTCTCTGAACCTTATCAAGATTAATGTCCCACCTCAAAGGTACTTCTGAACCTGTAATAGCAAAAATACACTAGGTAAGTGATAAACCACAAAACTGTGGGCACATGAGCTTGTGCAGCCATTCTGACTAAGGTGTGCCCACAGTTAATTGATTTATATCTTTCTTCTTACAGGTGGCATTTAGTGCCTCACTTTGTCAATTAACTTGTGAGACAATACACTTTCATTTTGTGTTTTCATTATTTTATGGCATAGACCTTCATTAACTTTCTCTTAGTGTTTAGAATGGATGTTGATTAACGGATTTGTTCTGCTGTTTCATGGCAGCCTGTCCACCACATTAAAGCAGTCAGGGTGAATTACCATAATGAAAAACCCTCCATCACCTAGCTGACAGCCTAAATAGACCAGCTTTTTGTCATCCCCTGATGATGTATAGACACTGCGGTACACCTCTGGAGTGCATAGATCAAGGAAATGCAAGTTAGCTGCCGATAAGAGAGGCAAAGGCCAGAACTTTGATCAAAAGGAGCTATTGATTTGAAAAACAAGGGGACCAGGGCTCACTGCTCCCGTAGGAAACCCAAGGCACGAGTTGCAAGACTCCACAATCAGGACACAGCGTAAGAAAGAAGGGGATTAATTGAGCAGACATAGCCTCAGTTACAAGAGAAAGAACCTGAATATTCTGTACAGGGAATGCTTAAAAATAGAGGGTTTGAAGGTAGGATATTGAAGAGCCCGAGAACCAGTTTTTCGTATGGGGTTAATGCAATACACCCACATTACTGTGTAGCTGGAGGGGTGAGAGCCCTGCCTGAACCCACAGATGTGGTAAGCTTTGCAAAGACCCTCAAGTGTTTTTAAAGTGTCTCAAGACTTGATGCACCTCAAGTCTTTGTGCCTTCTCAGGTCTCATTTTCCCTTCACATAACATCATTATTGTGTGAAAAGTGGTTAAATGCATTATTGTTGTTTGGCAGATTGAAGGAGGAGGAGAATGGGGACACTTGGGACTTGCATAAATGTAACTGTAATTTGTTATTTACCAGAGGACACATTCCACAGCTTACAGTGAGATCATGATTTTCCAGTTATAGAAAATGGAGTCTGAGGAACATGCAAGCAGCAGTGCAGATGGACTGAGAATTGTACAGAAAGTGCAAGCTTGGAATATAGATTTAAAAGTATACAGAAATAAAAGCCTCTGATGCTTATATCAAAACACTTCATTAGAGATGGAAGTATAGCTACCTGCTATATATATATTTCAAACAGCTTTATCATCCTAAGTCATTGTACAAACACTGTGTATTGGACTCCTGTACTTCTCAAAGTATTGCATTTTATGAAGGGTTGAACAACCTCACAGGTGCACACCAGGGCTTTTGATTGCATAGTATTATGTTGGACCTTTTCCCTGAGCAACAGAAATGTCCATGAGATAAACTAATACAGTTGTAACCATCTGTGGATTGCTTATTCATTTGTTCATTCATTTATTATTTTCTCAGTGTGTCTGAAAAAAATGAATAAGTATTTATCAGAAGTGTGGCTTTTTTTACAGTTTATTACCTAATTCTTGTTAGTGTAATACATATTCCCATGCCAAAAGAAATTCTTATTAAGAGGTAGAATGCAAATAAAATATATATTTCATTCAGTGGGAATGCCAGCATAGCTAGGATGTTGAAGGCTGTTTTTTAAAAGATCACTGGTATTTGACACATAAATATTTACGTGGTGTAGAAATGTACTCAGAAGGTCTGAACATTAACAAAAAGCACCATAGCAGTCAGCAAGTATTCATCTATTTTTCAAGGAAAGAATAGACACAATTTGAATTAAGAACCAATCCACATTAATCCTTTGTACATGGCAGAACACAGGAGGATATATCATCTGCTGTGAGAAAGAGCAGTGACTCCATTTAAAGTTTATTTTATCCCAGATAGTACTGGATTAAGGTTGGGCTACAAATAAAGAGGAAAGCTGTCATCACAAGTTTGCATTTGGAAGGTTTCAACTAATTCAGTATGTGTAAATTACATAAACATGAGCATTTGTCTCCGATCACTCTGTACTCTTCTGAATGTACATAGCAATTTTAAATCCTGAAACTCGAGAACAGGAAAATGTGAAAAATTAGTGATGTAGTGGCAGTCCTCTGTCAGTTCTGGCTTGCTTCTCAACCACAATGCTAGGGGCAGGTACACAGTTACAGCTTGGCATTTCCCAAGGGGAAATTCAGCAGCAAGAAAAACAAGAAAGCACTGATGAATCCTGAATCACGTAAAACTACACTATGCCTTAGCTTAATGCCAATCATCCACATAAAACTGCATTATAATACTGCTGTTGAAATGCCAGTAAAATGGCAGGTCTGGCAGTGTAATTCCAGTAGCTTTTAATGGAGCTTTCCTTTAAAGTAGTTTTCCTTTTCCTCATTATTAAAAAAAAAAAAAAAAAAAAGGGGCTAAGGACTTTGTTTCCAGCATCATAAGATGATTACTTTGGTGTCTTCATTGTAGATTTTCTAGCTTCAGTATTGTTCTGAGATCCCCCTTTTCAGATGTGGGAAACACTAACCAGTGCACCTAATATCTGGACAAGGAAGGAAGAGGAAGAGGGGGCCTCATAATGTTGTTGTGGCCCTTTATGAGTGCTCAGCCTCTTGTTTTTTCTGACTGTGGGTTGGTTTTTTTCTTCTTCATGCAAGTAGAAGTGGACTGGTCATTTTTCCACAATTACCCTGTTTTCCTGCTTTCCCCAATTGCTTTTCTTTCCTCTGCTGCAGACAAATACGCCAGCACAGAAGATGGGACCAAACTCCAGTGCAGATGATGAAGAGAAGCATCACACCTAGGAAAACACTGGGGAATGAGGTCTTGGCTTTGCTAAAAGCATGTTGTCTAGGGAGTGTGTCAACCTGAATTTAAAAACATCAGGAGACTCTTGCAGGATCACGTACTTTGTTCTAATGCAAATCAACCACAGTTAAAATGCCCCCACATCTTTCTCTGCCAACTTTGGATGTGTTGGCTTCAATTTCTCATCTTGGATTCCTGGGTCTCTGGGAAGCAGTCTGGAATCCTTTGGTACCCTACAATTTTTTTCCTTTCTCTCCTGGTAATTATACACAGAAACAAAGACATCTCTGGATGCATTTTTTTTCTATAAATTATGCAGAGATACTCAGCCAGCAATTTTTCTTATCCCACCATCATATTCCTGGCTCTTCTTTATACCATATCATTTTCTTAATTTCAAAAAGGGGACGCTGGGCTTGGTACACTATTCTGGTACCAATCTCTGTGCCATACAAAGAGTGTATTTTAGCTCCCTGTTTCTCTGTGCTTCTCTTGCCCACAGCCATACTCCTGGCATTTCTGATGCTGCATCATGTAGAAGTTCATGCTAAGTCATTTACGTGCTGTATTCCCTAAACTTCTCATGGGAGACTCGGTCATGAAACATCCCTTGTTTGGAATCTAAAGCAATGTTTTTCCTCCGTCAGACTACCTTAACAACATTTCTGGTTATTCTTTATTATTTCCTCATCCTTACTTGACCTGTTTTTGTGTTATCCTTAAATGTCAACTGCAGAGTTTTACATAAAAAGTGTGTAAGTGGCCTATGGAGGTAAAAACAAAACCAAAAACAAAACAACCCAAAAAAACCAACCAACCAAAAAAAACCAAACAAAAACCCAAAACCAAACAAAACCCAAAACCAAACAACAACACAAAAAACCCACAACAAACAAAAACAAAAAAGGCAAACCAAAACAAAACCAACCCCCCCCAAAAAAAAACCCAAAGAAATATGCTACTTCGAGAAGATTTCTTCTTTAATGATTGTTTTTCTGATATATCCGTTCAAACAACTGTTGATCTATGTACTCTCTTCCATAGCACAGTTCAACTTTGTAATCACAGTACTTGTGCTACAAAGTGCCCCATGGAAGTCCACACATGTTAAATACATGGAATTACTTGTACCAATGAAAACTTATAATCTCACCAAACGAATAACTCAAGTTTACTCAACCAGAACTACTTTCCAAAGAAAAAGTACAGATTTTATTGAAAAAACTGGAGAGGGTAAGTAGGAGGAAATAATTACTTCAGATGAAGTGTAGACAAGCTGGAAAAGAAAAAAGTCACCAAAATTTTAAATGTGTGATGAAGAATAACACAGGAAAAAATATAGTTATTTTTCCCTGGCTTGAGATTTTTTTCTAACATGGAGAGTGTGAAAGCTCATATCTGGGACTAAAATGGACATATAAAATGAGTGTGAAATACTCTGAATCGGCTCTGCATCAATGGGCTAGCAGAAATTAAAATGAGTGTCCTAGTTTAACCCAAAATGTTGTTGTATTCCATATTCACCCGTGCCCAAAAATTGGTACTTTCATGCCCAGCGGTGCACCCAGAAATGGAACTGCAAGACTGGGAGGTTTGCCAAGGTCCCTTTAGAAGGTCAAAGCACCGGAGAAAAGCTCTCTCCGCTTTGTTTTATATTTTTAATCTTTTATTCCTCTCTCGCATCTTGTACTGCCTCAAGGCAGGTTCCGCGAGTGCTTGCCTGCAGCTGCAGCCCCGCTGGGCCAGGTGGCTTCACTGCGGGCCGGGCTGCTCCAGGGCCGGAAGAGCAGGCACCGAGCCGTCCCAGCCGTGTGGCTGTGCCGTGCCTTGCCTGCCCTGCTGTCTCCGGCCACCAGGAAGGCGAAGTGCCTCCACGAGTTCCAGCCCGTGACCGACTACAGCCGCTGGAGCGTTCCAGGCTGCCTTTCCCAACGGAACTGCTGCCGTCCTACGGGATAAGCGGTGAAGGGGGGAGTAAGGCTGATTCCACCTTCCCTTTGTCTCCCCACACAAGGTTGCCCGTGGCAGCCACCCTGCCATTCTGGGTTTCCCTTTGTTCCTGAGGATTTTGTGAGATTTAGTGATTTGGTACCCTAGTAATTATTTGCTTTTTTTCGCTGTTGCTACTTTGCTTGTTAGTAAACTGTTATTTTTTTCCACTTATTTCTGCTCGTATTCATTTTCTCCTTATTTGTGGAAATGATGGCTTAAGAGGCCTCCTAGAAACAAAGACCAGACAGGAGTAAAGCATTAAAAGAGGTAGTTATTTGAAAGGCCTTCAAAGGTACACCCTGGGGACCCTGAAGCTATTCTCAAAAATGGAACCCAAAATGGACCCCAGGTCACGAGTTCTTCACTCTTTTATAGGTTTGGTTCATTTGCATAGCAGGGTTAATTCTCCAATTAAAGCTTCAGTTTTCCCCTCAGCTTAGCCCCCCCCCCCCCCGACCCCCATTAGCAGCTCTTTGGTTTATAACTTTTTGCCTAGGACACTCTAAGTGTCCTTGGAAAGCGGGGCCACAGAGGCTTTGTTATGTCTACCTAGCATGAGAGAGCAGAAATTAACAGGCTACAAGAAACCTCAGAGTCACACACCAAGCAGTACAGAATTTGAAAAATATAAAGGTTAAAACCTAAGGCATCAGAAAGGCATTGGTTGAAACTAAGGGGAGGTAACTCATTTTAGAGTGTCCACCTTTTAAAGTGTCTTAAACCAAGACAGCTTGTCACTCTTCCACATAGGTCTCCAGTGCTAGATGTATTTATGGTCAGATGTTGAACTGCCAAATTAGTTTCTGTAGTGTTCTCGTTTGCATCTCAAAATTAGCATTTCGAAATAGGATTCAATAAACCATTTATGGGAGCAGGTCATAAAATCACAGAATCACACAATGGGTTGGAAGGGACCTTAAAGATTATCTTATTCCACCCTCCCTGGGATGCCTTCCACTAGACCAGGCTGGTCAAAGCCCCATCCAGTCTGGCTTTGAACAAATGGGGCATCCACAACTTCTCTAAACAACCTGTTTCAGTGCCTTAGCTTGTTTTTGTTTCTTGGGGAAAGTAACTACATTTTTTCTCAGAAATCTATATCTGCGTAAATAATACATCCATTTTCTCTTTAAAAACATGCTTTAGGTTGAAAAGTGTGAAAAAAATTAAGAAGTGGAAAAATCGGGATATTAATTTTCTTCTCCCCATCAAACACCTGCAGTACAGTGCAGCCCTTAAAGAATAACCTACTATTTTGTCTCTGGGTGTTTCCTGGCGGGGGTCAAGAGCTAAGTGGAGAAGGCATTTGCATGAAGGGATGTCCTTAGCACACCCAGTTCTGTGCAGGGCAGGGTTTGGTTCCAGCCATAGCACAGACCTGCTGCCAAAGAGCTTTACAGATACGCCCAACCAGCCCTGAACGAGGATGCAGGCCAACAGAAGCAGCTCTTCAACATCTTGTTCTACCCTTATCATTCAGCGTGTGGCCTGGTATCTGAATCATTGCAGTTTTAAAAGTCTGATCTAAAGATGGAAAGAGTAGGTTCTTCTGAAGTGACTCATCCTGATGGTATCTGAATAGGTCACAAATATTAACTTCAGGAAACCCTTGTGCAGTTTCTGTGACCTTTAACAGACACAGAGGGGAGCCAGGAAATTATTTTTAAAATCTGATTTTACTTGTCAGGCTGAAAGGAGAGGCCTGGGGCTGATATTTCAGTGTAATTCAGCACTACGCAACACTCATCTGCATGGCTCTTACCCCTTTTTAAATAAGTATTCTATTGTGTAAAAATAGAGTTTCTTTTATTGGCATTTTGGTTCAAATGTTCCCCACTGAGTGGATTTTATTTTTTAATAATATAGAAAAGGACAGATGTGAAGGAATATTTCAACTGTCAATGCCTAAAATTTGCAAGAATTTTGCTGATGGGTTTGTTGGTCCCACAGGCTTGTACCATGACTGGAGCTGTGGGAGGGCACAGGGACAGTCCTGCTAGGTTTTGTCATAGTTGTGCCAGTCCCGCTTTTCCAGCAAAGGAGACGGTTCAGCATCTACCAAAACTGGGGCACAGGTGAAGGAGAAAGCTGTATGTCTTGGGGTGACTTTATGACGTGTATCCCATACCGCTACCCCATGCTCAGAAATTAATTTTGTGCCTTTCTATGCCTTTAAACTGAGCCTGAGAGGGAGGAGGAAAAACTGAGCAAAACTTCTTCAAAGCAGTTTGCAGCTTGTTCAAGGTCACACACAGATAGAGATGGCTCTCTGCATTCAGCTGAGGCAGGAGAGCGACAGCGGAGGGAAGCACCTGGCTTGCTCATTTTCCAGCCAGTTTTTGGCTTTCTTTTTCTCTGAAGAGAGATGGAGAGTTGAACTTTTGTTTCCTGGGACTTTGGTTTTTTTTTCTTTTTTCCTCTGCTGGACTGTTTCAACATCAGAATACATCGGGAGGAATTTCCACCGAGGCCTTGGCCCTGGAGGTGGGCCCCACCACCCTGTCCCAGCTCCAAGGAGGGGGAGAGAGAGATCTACGGAAAGACTCTGAAATTTTCCCAGTTTTCTCTCTACAGTGAGAGGTTTCATTATTTAACATTTGTATCGTTTTTTTCCTGTGCGTTTGTTAAATAAATAGTTTTTATCTCTTTCACTTTCCTTCGAGGAAGAAGTTTCTTTTCCCGAACCTGGTGTGGGAGGGGTGGCTGTAACCTGCCTTCTCTCAGAGGATATATTTCTAGATTTGGCCAAACCGGCACACTGTAATAACTCTGAAATAAAATGTAATTAAAAATATGTCCTTTATGCACCTATTCCTTGCCCACCTTGCACACAGAGTATGGATAACCAAAATATCGAGTATACTGGGCTTTCCCATTTCTGTGCTGCATCAGAAAATAATGTTCTCAAAGGATGGGATGTACTGCACAACTCAAGTGTATTTCTGGCAGTGTGTTTAATACTGATGGAAGCCTGATGCCACAAGCCCATGAAGACAGAGGCACAGAATGGGACCACCAATCCCTTGCTGCCACAAGCAGTACAAGACACAGTCATTCATTAGGATGGAAAGCAGCTGCCTTGTGTTTATTGAGGGAAATCAAAATTCTCCTTCTCCATCTTGTTCCCTGGACTCCTGGCAGCACACCTGGAGCTTGCCACCCCTGGGTAAAATGGAGCCATCCTGCTTGTGGTTGATGGTCACTCTGAGCCTGTGTGCAGATTCTGAACTGAAACATGATTATCTTATGGGTGAACTGATGGCAGACACATCTCTCCTCTACCCCAAGACTTTTAGTAGAAATATTTTTCTCTTGCAGTTTGCAATCCTCTCCTGGCATGATGAAGGATGTCTTTATCAAAGGTCTGATCTTTAAGACCCTTTCCATGCACAACGATTCTATAATTTTCCACTTGACACTAATTCTTTTGATGTCCCTGGGACATTTCTCTGGCTCTGGCAGAGGAATGTGTTTAGTCAGGCTCAGTTTCATTCTTAGTGGCAACAAGCATGCCAGCATTTTCTCCAACAGTCTTTTTTGAAGGATATTCTTCCTGCTTTGGGGAAAATTGAGAGTATGAGTCAATCAGATTTCCTGATGGAACCTTTCTTTTTATTTTAATGCTTGATAAATTAACATTGCTCAACCACTCTGATTTGCTACATGCCAAAAGCAATTCTCCAAACCTCTACTAATTCTTTAAAGGCTTTGACATGTTCTCACTTCAGTTTTGTGTGCTGTCAGTGCTCTACCCTTATAAAATCCTCACAACCATAATACACTAAGCAAACACGCACGTGAGATTAGGACCTAGAGAAGTGTTATTTACAACCTAGGGAAAATATTACCTTTAGATGCTTACAGCATGTTTCTAGCAAAGCTGTACTGCAGATGCTTGATCTGGATAGTGTTAGGGGAACTGTTTAAAATAATAGTTTATATCTTAGGGTAATTTAAAATAATGTCTTAGGTTACAAAGTAAGATGTAACCAAAAGTATGTATTCCATCACCACCTGTTAAAACCATATGGGGCAATGTTCTTTATCTCTTCCATGACACATCCCTGATAACTCCCTCCCGGAGATAACTTCTGTTAATGGGCTATCAAGCCTCACTGCATGACTCACAGAATTACATCATCCCATTGTGAGATGCTCCGCCCAGGGGGAGGAGCCAAGCATTCCTGCCTGGATATAATCTGGGGTTTGGAACAGCACACGCAGCCCTTACCAACTGGATTCCCGGAGGACAAGAGCTAGATAACCACCACTGGACCTTCCGAGGAAGAGCAGACCCTTCTACAGGATCACCACTTTGACAGAGCCATATCTATCACTTCAGGAGGAATGCAGCCACCATTTAATGAGACTGCTACCACCACCCTGACGGACAGGGTGTCAGATTGTATTCTGACTCTGTCAGTTTAACCCAGTGTTTCTGTATTATTGCCTTTATCTTAATTTTCCTATTAAATTGTAGTTCTGATTTTGAATCTCTCACTGGTTGGTTTCAAACTAGTACAAATAAGTAAATGGTTTTATAGCATTGCTTACTACCATAGTATCAAAGTCTTGAAAATAAAATCAGTATGAAATTAGCCCAGACCCTAAGTTTAACTCAAATTAAATTCAGGTGAGCCATGATTGCATAGTTCTTGACATAAATGTGTAGGAGATCAATTATTTCTTGAAGTACAAAGAAAACCAATTGTATGGTGAATCTAGTGGCATTTGTAAGACATTTGAGGCTTCAAAGACAAAAAAAAATCTCTGAAATTCTATTTCAGATTATTTTTGTATTTTGCATCTTTGCCTGAAACAGGTGTTGGTAAATGTCACATATAAATCTGACAGATAATAGAAAATAATCAAAAGTCTTCAGGCAGAAGAAGGGCAACCCATTATGCATCTCCAGTACAAAACCATCTATCAGTTTCAATAAAAGGTGAGCCCGAACCTTCATTGCCATCTGTACTGAACTTTGAAGAGTTTCCACAATTTTTGATTGTGCAGAAGTTTGTATAGCTTAGAATATTTTCATAAGTAAAAGTAAGAAGTAAACCCTGACTTGAGTCTTATATATTTTACATTAGAAAGAAATACACTCACTCTTTATTTCCCTTGAACAAAATATCCTGCATTATCTCTATTTCCCTTGAGCTCAGTCTCCACACTCCTACAAAACTGAAGGCAAATACAATCTAAGCCTTTAAATTAAAACACCACCAAAACTCATTAATCTGCTTTTTATTTCGTATCATTTTTTTTCCTTTACTTTCCCCAGCCCCCTCCCCTCTGTTTTCATAAGTAACTGCAAGTGCCACTATACAAGAACAAAATCAGAATCCAACAGCAATGTAGTGGCCATGGTGAGAACTTTGCTGCTTCAAGCCAATATTAGTGCTGGATGGATCATGGGCTAGAGCTGCACCACTAAAGCAAGGGAAATGCTCTTCCCTATTACTTCAGTGTCCTGGCTGAGCTTCTTAACAATGCCTGTGGTGTGGTTTTTCAGCAGCCACTCATCAGTCCCCCTGTGCTGATAACCTTTGCTTTCCTGGAGGTAGGAGACAATGTCATTTTTGATTTGGAAAGCCTGATGGAGGAGGAAAGCCGTGGTCCTCTCCTGACTGGATAATTGCTCTCCAGCAGGTGAGCTCTGTCTCCAAGGCAATGAGGAGGGTCTATCCTATGAAAACAAAAAACACCTGTGTCACGCTAGACATGGTCAGCATGGTCTCCTGTCTGCAGTGGGGCCAGTCTCATCCCAGCTGTCAAGGCTGACTGTTGTACCAGGGGCTCTTACACTCCCCCACACTTCTTATGCATCTCTGCAATACCTCTAGTAACAACAGCCTCTCCCTGGAGGGCTAATTTGGGCATTGGCTCCCTAAATGGTCTTGGAGATGTAAATGATATTTTGGTAGCAATTATGCAAAACCCATACAGCATAAGGATCTAGGCTGATGTTCAGAGGCAAAGGCTTTGAGGTACTTCTGTAATGTCATTATTGCAGTCCTCATTTTAAGCTCTTCCTGTGTCACTTCAAATAAAGGCAAAAATAAACACACTCAGTGACCAAGGTCAAAAACACCGTGGTGGATACAGTGATTACAGAACATCCCCAGGTTCCTGACTGAGTGTGGGCAAAAGGAGAGCTCATGCCAAGTATAGCAACTCCTGTGCTTGGCTTTCCTTTGTTTTATATACAGCAACCCACCGTAAAGAAGTCTGAAATCCTACAAGTTTTCTTACAACTACTGCCTCTGATTGTGCTGGCTAAAACACCTGCTGAGCCAGGGGCACAAATATGCTCAATGAAACAGACATAAATATAGAAGAGAGGAAGGATATGGCAAGGATCTGAAACTGGTAGCTAAGATTGAAACTCCATTTAGATCAGTATAACCTGGAATTTGAGGGAAAATGTAGGCACTATTTACTTTTTTTTTTTTTTAATTAAAGCCAGAGAGAGGTTTAATTACTGCAGCATGTTGTCCTGGAAACGAGGTTTGCTTTATGTCTTAGTTTAACCTAAAGTGTGTATATTTTATGCCCTCAATGTGAAGTACCCTTTGACCCTGCAGCTTACCTAAAATCTGTAGCTTAAAGGTAAGAAAAATACCCAGTTAGCCATTTGGGAATGAAATCATTGTTATTTTCTCTCAATCTCTGTTTTTACATTGCTGTAAATAAGAGATTTGATGTAAAGATAATTTAAGAAATAATAATAATAATTAAAAAAAGGTGGATGTCCTGGGTGCAGAAACAAGTGTTTGGAGTTTTCAGCGCTGTCTCTTCGATACCACCTGCATCACTGCTGAGGGGGCAGTTTCAGCAGAAAAAACAAAAAAGCGCGGCCAGAAGCAGAAGGTTTGGCATTGTTCCTGGGCTTGCACGAGAGGGTGTGCGAGACCAGGGGTCAGGACCCTGTTACTGCTCAGCTCCAGGAGACAGCCTTGTTACACCTCAAATGCAGCCACCACTACCAGAACTGTCAGTGCAAGAGCCACCACAGCTGCTGCCACTGGAGAGCTGAAGTGGGCCTGAGTCCTGCCACGTGGCCTGAAGTCATCATTTCAGCAGCACAACTCCTTGTTTAGACAAACTAGCTTTCAAAGTTCTGTTTTGTCCCTGTTTTCTGGGGTTTTTTCTGGGGGGGAAGGAGGCGTTGGTTTTGTTTTGGGTTTTTTCAGACTGGGGGCGGAATTTAAGATGCAAGAGCCTCCCTGATATACTGTCTTTGTTTTCCCACAGGGTGAGCATGCAAGAATGGTTGCCATTTTGCCTTTGTTTGGTGATCAAGTTGGGCACTGTCTTTCAGAAGCGTTTTTGTTTGTTCAGAGGTGAATACCCTTTTATGGATAAAACACTCTCTCTTTTTGGACACTATTTTATTAATATTGATGGATTATTGCAACTTTTCAGTAAATTTTGATTCCAGTTTAGAATCTCTCCTAGTTTTCTGTTCCTCCACTCCACCATTGGAAGGGGCAGGCATAAAAAGGGACAGCTTGAGTGGGTTTAATTTTCGAGCAGGGTTTTAAACCAGCACAGTGAAGAAGAGAAAGTTCAGGTACCCTGTCCTATCAACACACGAAATGCTAAGACAATAGTTTAGTGACTGAAGTGCACCTAAGTTTACTCTGCAACAAATTTTATATCCATATGGGCTGTGATGATGTTTTGCAGCTGTCTTATGTCTGTGTTTATCAGGATCTGCCTTATGTTCTCCTGCACAATTAAAATTTGAAAATACACATAATCTTTGGCAGCTATGATGTACCAACAACATCCAAACACTTAATTTCAATCTCTTCTTGGTAAAACCTCTAAATATCAAAATGTGTGAGCTCTCTTCTATTGGTGGCAGCAGAAGTCACTGGTTGAAAATGAAGAGTGTAAGAGTAATTAAAATGACTATCTATTTTTCCCTTCGGTTTTGAAAAGCATCTTGTTTCTTAAAAACACAAGCAAACAAAGAACAACAACCACAACTAAACCCCCACCCCTAAAAAAAAAAAAGATAGCGTTTCAGAGGAAAATAGTTGTGTGAGAATATAAGTTCAGTAAAGCTCACTGGTGTAAATCTTGCCCTCCATAGTAAATCTCAAGACCTGAGCTTGGATTCTGGCCATGGCACCTTGACATTGCTGCACAGTCTCACCTGGCTTGTCCATGTCCGTGACTGTAGACGGCAGTACATGTGGAATAGAACACCCTAATTCAGGGCAGTCTTAGATAAGTCAGAAACGAGTTTTACCTACCAAATTGCAATTTTTTGTGCACACAACCAACCTCACGCACTACAGCTTTCCTGGTATACAGCAATGCAAGAGCAATGGCCCAACTTGAGCCTGTGCTCTGCTAAGGAGCTACAAAGGACTTCAACGTATGAGGTCCGAAGCTTTATTCCTCTTAGCATCTCTGCCTATTCACCTGTCTTGCAGCTAGTTTCTTCCTGAGCAGTCACAGGTGGTTCCCCTTGGACCCTTAACAGGTAGCTGAACTGGCACAGTGATTCATGTGACCAGAATAGGAGGGTGTTGCCTTCCCATCCCTCTCCCCTGTTCTTTCCTCAGATCTGCACAGGTAGGAGAGTTGAGGAGGCTGCAAACGAAAAAAATACACCTGAAAATGGAAACCAGTTGTGACTCATCAGACCAACAAGAAGTTTTGCTTTCACCATTACTGTTTCATGAAGGGTTGAAGACTGATAAATGCCAGTCACAGGCAGCATCCAAACCTGGGGGCTTCTGAGTCTTCATGCCACTGTCCTGGAAGCCCCCACTAGCTGTCCAGATTTGCAGCAAGCTGTTGTCAGCTTGGATAGCATCTCTAAATGTAAGCATCTGGCAGCACAGCAGCTGGCTACTTCATGTCAACTTCCATAAATATCTTCCTCGTTAAGAAGGCCGGAACTATGAGCACCCTCCTCTACCCTCTGCCAGCTTGTGTCAGTGTGAAGACTTGTATGCATAATTAGGGTGATACGACACTCAATTCCTCTTTCAGAACCAGGAGACTTACCAAAGATCTAAATCCATCATTTACAGAATGTAACTTCTGCTACAAATATGTAATGTACATTTTTTGTTTGATTTTGTTTGGCTTTAGTAGAACCCACACAGGTTTAGGAGGTTCAAACAACTTTATTAATGACCTTCTCCAAAGACACTGAGCGTGTGCAGTAAGCTAGCCCTGTAATCCAGTACTCTAAATGCATCCATTTTTATTAACAGTCATAATTAACTCCTGTGTGGGAAATGTTTTCAGATTCCAAGGACTTCGTAACCTAAAAGTACTTTTCACCTGTCATTCCTCCTGTGCTAGGGTGCTTTCAGGAGGCAGAGCTGTCTCCTGGGGCCCAGAACCAAGGCAGATGAGATGGTCTATTCTGCAGCTGAAGTGTTAAAGCATACACACTAATAGCTCTGAGCATCCAGGTATCAGCCATCAAAGATGCTGCTAGAAATTGGAGGAAGCTAATTGTATAAGAGGTCCCTGGTCTTGGACAAGCCACAGTAGCTGCTCCCATGAGACTGAGGTTTAGAAAGCTAGGAGGAAATAGCTATATCCAACCCTGAGCTCAGGTACCTACGGGATTGTCTTGGGGTGACTTTATGATGTGTATCCCATATCGCTGCCCCCTGCCCAGAAATTAATTTTGTGCCTTTCTATGCCTTTATACTGACCCTGAGAGGGGGGAAGAAAAACTGAGCAAAACTTCTTCAAGGCAGTTTGCAGCTTGTTCAAGGTCACACAGACATAGCGACTTCTTTTCAGGTGTGGCAGGAAAGTGAGGAAGCACCCGGCTTGCTGGTTTTTTTTCCAGTCAGCTTTTGGCCAGTTTTTCAGCTTCTTTTCTCCGGAGAGAGACTGAGAGTTGAATTTTTTTCCTTCCCTGGAATTTCAGATTTTCTCCCTTTTCTGCTGGATTGCTTCAATATCAGAGCACATCGGGAGGACTTTCAACCGAGCACAGAGGGCCTGGCCCTGGGCCAAGACCCAGCTCTGAGGAGACCAAAGGGAGGACTCGAACACTTTCCCAGGTTTTTCCTCCACACTGAAAGATTTTACCATTTAACATTATTTTCCTTTCCCGTGTGTTTGTTAAATAAATAGTTTTATCTCCTTCACTTTCCCTCGAGGAAAATTTATTTTTCCTGAACCTGATGGGGGAGGGGTGGTTGTGCCTTCTCTCAGAGGATATATTTCTAAATTTGACCAAACCGGAAAAAAAGAAAAGCATGTCGAGCAGTTGAAAGAAGAGAAACTGGAGAAGCAGGACTAGTGGGATCAGATCCACAGTCTGGGTCTGCAGATTGAGGCTAGCAAAGATGGAGGTAGGAAGAAGAGAGTAAGAGGTAGGTGAAATCAATATGGGTCATACTGCTCGCTAGTAGGATACACATGGAAGTGCCTCTTTGTGACAGTGCCAGCGCCTCTCCTATCCTTGACAAGTGACACTGACTGACATATTCATATCCCTCTTTTGGAAGTCTCTTCAGGACAATCAAAACCAGGGCTTGCCACAGGCTGCTGGGGTCCACACTGTGCTCATACCAAGCAGAACACCACTCAAAACAGTGCTCAGTGAACAGAATGCCGCTCCCAAAACCTGAGGCTTTACAGCCTCTTGCCAAAATAATCCCTTTTCCTTTCCCCATTTTCCATCCCTCCAGCTGGGGTGCCCTCATTCTCCCAGGGTGGCCCAGAGACCTTCTCTCCCTCCTTCCCTCCCAGAAATACAGCTGGCAAATCTCCACCAGCAAAAGGGTAGCACAGCTGGGGTAGCTTCAAGCTGTGTTTCCACTTCTATCTGGTCAGAAGACCAAATAAAATTAGGCAAAATTAAATAAAATTAAATAAATTACCTTCATGCTGAAGGTCAGTGGCACTTCTCTGCAGCCCTGTATGACTAATAATTCTCTCTAAACTTGCAGAAAATTCAAGACTTTGAAGTTGGTCTGCTGTTAACAGATTTTTAACACTTTTCTAATTTCTTGGGCATGTTAAACAGATCTCATGGTAGTTTAGTCCTCACTTTCCTCAATGAGCAGACTAACAGCAATGTAGGGATACTTGCAAGGAACTACAGCACATAAGGGGGAAAATATTCAAATTGGGCATCTAGATTTTCTCTTTTTATTATTATTACCTCTGAGAGTGCTTTTGGAAAAAAGACTCGGAACATTTCCTAACAGACTTTTCTGGTGTCACAGCTGCATTTTCAACTTTGGGAAACCAAGTTTAAGTCAGGAGCCCTCAGGATTAAAGTGACAGCATGAAATTCAGAGGAGTGTGTGACATCAAGTGGAGCTGATCAATTTGTCCGTACTTAAAGTTGTTCCCTCAGTTTTATAAAGGGAAAGGTAAGCTACTGTGATGACACTCCAAAAAGGTATGAGAAACCTGTGTCCTCAACTCACAAGAAACTTGGACAGTTCCATCCTCAGTTCTCTGCTTATTCAGCAGAGAGCAGGCAGGGATATGGCTAAAAGAGAATCTGGACTTTTTTCTGGTCAAGCTGCTGACAGAGGTGTAGGTGAAAATGTATCCAAAATATAAACATTGCTCCAGGATGCTGCTCTCATTCCTGATACAGAAACTTTCTCACCAGTATGTTCCTTCCCGACCAGCCACCTCCACCATCCCTGCATGGTGTCAAAAATGAGTCCTGCCCACTGATCAAAGGACAGGGCTGAGGAAGTAGATATGCTCTTCAGAAGTGAAAAATAGCTCCTGTCCAACCCGAGTTGTTGACTGAGTTAATCAATATTTTGCATAACTCACCTATTTTTGTTTGGCTTTTGGAAATCAACACCCAAGGAAGAACTTTTATAACCAATGAAGCACAGTTCACAGTGATTATGCATACTCTAAGTTCTGCCTGCTGGGAGTAGAACAGTTTGCACTACTGATGTAGGTCATGGTGCCCTTCCTGCAGTGTCTCAGTCACTCTGTCTTCCTCATTATAACCCAGCTTCAATTTTTTTCCATCTTCTCTGAGAACCAAGGGCCATTCCTGCTGTGCAGAAACTCTGTTAAAAAACACCAAGATTAGTTTTTAGGAACTGTCTGAAACACACAGTAAATCTGCCCACACAGAATGGTTTCATTGGAGCTATTTTAACTCTGATCTTGAAAGAGCCTTCCAAACCTTGCAGGAATTCACTACATAACAACATAAATTATGTGCAGCTGCCGTTGCAATACAGTGACTGACATTCACCTCCTAGATCAGTTACTATAAACATTTACAATACTTCAGCATGGGGAAAAAATGCCTGTATAAAAAAACCTGAAAGCTGGCCCTGTAGCTGTTTTTCCCTACTCATAGAAATTATCCACAGCACCTTCCATGCTTGCAGCAGCACTGGAAAAATCCAGAGAGGGAGCCCAATTAGCTGTGAGACTCAATTGCTCTGAGACAGATAACCTTGAAGAGTCATTGAAGCTTAAAATTTCATACTTTGGCCAATAAAACAAAGAGATGTAGGTGCCAACCTTTTAAAAAGAGTTCTTGTTAGCTTACTCTTCTGTCTAGTGAAATTAGCTGGTCAAATGTTTCAGATATGTGATAGAGATTATTCCTCAAGCCACATGATGTCAACAAAAGCATGGACTTTTGGGGCAGTCAAGGGGCCATGTGTCAGGAGTGCTCAGCATCACCACAGGGCAAGAGCTCCAGCAGCATCCAGCACGGAAACCTGCAGCACCTAGGCAGGACATGGGTCAGACCTATCCTTGCATTAACTCCAGCATGAAATGAGTGCCTTACCTCCCTTGGTCACTGTGATGTTTCCAGCAGAAAACAAGTGCAGTATCTCTGCTGCAGACACATAAAGGTAGACGTGAGTGACCCTGAGAAGAGGGGAGGGGAAAGGCATCAGTGCCCATGCAAGATGGCTCCAGCAGCTCTAAAATGAATGCGCATAGGAGCATGCAGAGATATGAGCCTATCTGGGAGACCAGCATTCCGAAAACTCCTAATATACATTGACTGTCTGTGAAACATGTCTGGTCTAGTGGTATGAGATTGCTCAGTGGCATGACAATAAGCCAGGAGCTTTGTATGTCCCTACAGCCAGCATGGGAAGCCAATCCTTGCCCAGTGCTAGTGTCCTGGTTCCATCCAGGACTGGGCTAACTTCTGCAGCAGACAGAAGGAGCAGGGCCAGGACCCTGAGATTATTCAATACCACCTCACACCGTGTACTGGGGAAATGGAGTGGGGCAGTGTTGTTCCAGTTTTGCTGGGGTGTGTGGTCAGGGGGTGCCAGGTGCCACATGGTGGGCAATTGTGTGTGAAATGACCCTTACACATATAAATATTCCTTTATGCTGCTTACATATGTTTATCTTTCATGGTAACAATGCCCTGCAGAGTAGTGGGATGATAAGGGTGAGATAGGGAAGACCTTGAAAACAATCATCTATCATGGGCAGAGTAGGAGCTTCAGACAAAGTTTGTTTGAGAAGCCCTCCCATCGAGTCATGAGGTGCGGAAAGGACACCTTTGTTTTCTAAACTCCTTCTCGGAGATGAGTCTAGGTGCAGCTGGATCTTACTGTTGTCCCTAAAAGCCATATTCATCACTCAGTGTGCAGTAAGTCAACCTTACACACACAGCTGAGGTTTTTACTTATTGAAGATTTGTGTAAAGAGAGTGCTAGGTGGTAAATCCACAAAGCTAGCACAACAAAACTTTTCAGTATTTTACATTTTATCTATATTTTGGAAAACAAAAAATCACAATTCATTGGCTACCAGTTACCTAGTTTTCTTATTAATTAGTATTCTACCTTCTATTGGTTGAATGATTCTCTTGCTTCTCATGTTAATTAGTCTGCATGCTCAGTCTTCTTCTTTTGAGTCAGTGATCTGTGGGTTGGTGGTTGCACTCTCACCGTGCTAGAACCTTCTACCCAGCTGGCTCCATGTACACACTGCACACTGAGCTCCCTCTGTGTGGCAGGAGCCTGAGGCAAGACACTGTGAACTGGTGCCAATTCCTTGAATTACAAAGGACACGGAGACCTGTGGTACCAGCCAGGTGGCAAGAGCCACAGCAGGAGTGGCAACTCAATAGGAAGACCCCAGCATATGTATGAAGGGTATAAATGCCTGGGTCCTCCTTTGTTCAAGGTCCCTCCTTTGAAGCTACGAGGTCTGTTTCACTGACAAAGCAAGCCCTTGTTTCTCAACTCCCTTCTCACTCTTTGTAACTCTCTGGGCAAATTGTTAACTGTTTCTGACTCTTGAGATGTCACAATCTTAGCCCCAGTCTTTGTCAACACTTTATAATCTAAGGGATTACACAGATGGAAGTAAACCTTTAGGCAAATTTTTCCTGCAGGATTAAGGATGGCAAGTTGTAGTTATATTGAAACAAATTATTTATTATAATAATGGTTAGACTAAAATATCTTAATCAAAATAATTTCCTACACGTTACAGGTAGCTGTAACTACTAGTACAGTATAGTGTGCCATGTTTGAAGCAATATTGAATTATACTAAATTAATTACATTGAGATTGTTGTTACTCACCCATACCAACACTCAGCCTTGATGAGTAACCTTGAGGTCCCTGCTCAAGGGAGGAATCTCCTGTCTCGGTTTTGAAAGACAGGTGTCTGCTAAGGAAGGCAGAGGCCCCCCTTGAAGTGGCAGATATAACCCCTTTTCCCTCCAAGTTATTATATTTTGAAATCAAGAGCCTTTAGGCGAAGATGTGGGAAATAGGAATAACAGTTCTTTACTCTATATATATATGTATATAACCAGTCAAACAAAACAACAACAACTGTGGCAGTAACAGCAATCACAAACCCAGTGCCAGCCTTCTCGGCTGTCAGGCCCTTTCCCCTCGGGTGCAGTTCCGCTCGCAGCCGGCAGGGGCGCTGGCGGCTCCCGGTGAGCAGGGCAGGTGCGATGGTTCCCCCGCGGCTGCAGGGGGCACTCCGGAGCGAGCTCGGGGAGCGCGCGGCACCGGTGCCCTGGGATCCCGGGAAGGGATGGGACAAAGGCTTCACAAACCCCTGGGCAGCTGATCCCGGGCTCTCAGGAACAGCAGGCTGAAACAGCAGGCTAGAACGGCGGCTGGAACGGCAGGGACGGACGCAAATCCCGGGTGGCAGGCGAGATGTATCCAGATGGGAGAACCCCACGGAGGCCCAGGCAGGCAGGGCGAGCAGGGCTACAGCGTAGCGAAAGCTCGAAGCAGCAGCGGGGCAGGGCAGCCACAGCTCGGTCTCCAGCAGGGCAGGGAAAGCGGCTTTTGGGGTCCCGGCGTTGCTTCCAGCAGGAAGAAAGAACGGCCAAAAAAGAAAGAAGCAGCAGCTCCTTTCTCTGCAGCTTCTCTCTCCGGACGCTCAGAGCGAACTGACCCCACACCCAGGTGTAGACAAAGGAGTAGCCAGGCCCGCCCCACTCCCCTTTTTGTCTTTCTTAAGTACAGCTATTTGTCCCCTAGCAACATGCATATGGGAGAAAATTCCTTTAACATGAAAAAAAACTAAGACTAAACTAAAACCCCAACACCTGCTCAAGGGAGGAATCTCCACACACTCCAAGGAGGAGCATGTTGGAAGACCCTGCCATTAAAACGTGGCACTGGGTTTTCACAGTGGTTCAGAGTCAGTCATTTATCCCTGGCCTAGCTGCCTCAGCTCAGCAGCTTTAAATAAGTTGTCAGTAGTGCCACTTGTTTGTTCCTTTGTCAGGTGCTTTGTCAGGTCTGCCACACCTCCACCTTGCTATCAGGATGTTTAACTATGGGGTTGATGAGTCAGGTTGGTCCCAGCATTCTTCAACACCAAAAGCCCTTCTTCATTCTCCACTGATAGCTTTCCTAATAAGGTATTGCTTGAGTTGTTTTCACCCCATTCCTGGCAGAGTATCCTGCCTAAAAACAAAGAGTAAGAGCAGAAGTTTTTCACATGGAGTCAGACTGTCACAAGTAGTTTCTTTCTTTGCCTCTTGGAAAAGAATGAGGTGATTGCTTGTCGGGTTTGTTTTGTTTTGGTTTTGGTTGTTCCTGGAGTAAATTTAATGCCAAAGAACTGTATTTGATGACAAACAGAACCCAATAAAAACCCTGAACAAAGAACATGAAATCTAGCCAAAATCCTGTATTTTTCTTTTTCAGAGCAACATAGAGAAACTGAAAACTGTTATGAAATGTAGCAATAGGTATTGCACTCTGAATATCAGGGAATGAATTTAAGAATTACTAGTTGAATGACACACATTTAACCTTTCTGGAATATGTCCTCATCTTATTGCTCTCTCAATGGGTTCCACTGTTTTCAGATATCATTTACAAAAAAGCAAAGAGTGGGGATGATCAGGAAATCTCAGTTTCTGAGAATAAGAAAAACTGGAAGTAAATACAATAATAAATTATCTTATTGTCCTGGGTTGCAGTATATTCTATTACCATCCTCAGGAGCCGTTGAAACCAGGTGGGGCAGTGTTTCCTTGCCTCCTCCCCCCAGACTATCTTTCTGTTAATTGCCCATCATTGTCCTGCCGCCTGACTCAGAGATAACTCCCTC